>NW_024581726.1:0-111493 GCF_017639235.1 Corvus kubaryi
CCAGTTACTTTCTGACGTCTGGCCTGATTAAAAACAGGCAGAAACTGGCACGGACCAATATTATGTCATCCTTTGCTTATATTTCTTACCCACTCATTCTTTATTTTAATGTTATATGAGGTCTTCAGCAGAGTGTGACATATTGTTATAATTACATCATTTGGAAATGTGTTTATCCCCAAGAGTTGTAATTTGATTTAGGAACTTTTCCCTGCTTTCAGTCTGTTATTCATAGCATAGCATGACCATCAGGCTTCTGTAGCAGGACTTGACACACCACTTTAAATATTTGCAAACCATAACACAAGAGTCCGTTGATGCGTGTGGGGAGGGAGGAAGGAAGGGAACATGATTTAAGATTTGATAAAATTCTTGCAGGTTGAATAAACTCTAATAATATTGTGGTAGTTTCTGTGTAGAGTATTAATTCATTCATACCTCTTTGCCATATAAACAAATGCATTTTTATGAGTGTTTTTATGTGTTTCTGTAGGGTGCATGTAATGGAACTACATGTCTGGCCCTTGGCCTTGTGTAATGGGAAGCAATAGCTCTTGGAGTATGTTTGTTAAGAAAATTGCTGTGACTTTTCACCATGTCTTTTGATGCCTGGAGAAAAACTTACTTAGTTAGAACACAGAAGTCCAGAAAACTTAAGGACAGTGTTGAAAAACATTTCAAGTCTGCTGTATGAATTAAACAGCTGTGTAAATGTGGGAAACTGCCATTTTTTTGATGATAAGAAGTGGAGTTCCATGATGTTCATCAGGCATGGAAGAGCTGCCCTCCGATATGTGAAGTTTAAACTTGCTCCATGTTTCTGAGTCCTGTTGTTGCACAGAATGTATGTATCAGAACAATATATCCAAAGGCCCAGAAAAAAGTATGAGTTGTGCATTTAGAAGGAGTAAACTAGAGCTCTTCTCACAGCATTGTTTTACTGTCTCTGGGGATCCTTAAGGATCATTAAACTGTTTACTTTTAAACTTCCTGTTTAATAAATATTGTTGGGTTTTATATTGATACATATGAATTGAGAGAGAGAGAACATCAGAACAAATAAATGAATTTAGGCCCACTAATCTCATCTTTTGTAACTAGCGTGGGATTACTCATGTGAAAGGAACTTTGTAGGGCCATATCTGGGACTGTGTTGTTTTGTACTGTATTATTAGAGCATTGCATTTATATTTCACTTAGGTTTTTCTTCAGGGAAGGAACATTTACCACATATTGATCAAGACGTAAAGTTCATGCATGGAAAAGGAGTAGGGCTTAACTTTTCCCACACTTGATTCTAAACTGAACCAGAATACATTTGTCTCAGTATTGAGCCTAGACAGATCAGATGGCAACTCCTCACTTTCCAGTTCTCAAACATACCTGACCTGATGTAAAGGTAGACTCTGCAGAGTGTTCTTAAAACACATACATACCCCAGGGGAAGTTTTGGCTTCTCTGCTGGTCTGACTCTTCTATCAGCCTGTGCAGCTATCAGTGACAGTTTATGTCTTATACCAAAATGTCGTCTTCTTCTTTAAATCTAAGAATAAGAGTTGTTGCTTTAAGCAAAATGTAGTATTATGACTGTTTGCTGCTTTTGTCAGGTAATCCTCAAGGAACAATAGTGTTTATTTGGGTCTAAAGAATGGGCCTTTCAGAGCAAAGTAAAGGTCACATTCAGGATTAGATCTGCATTTTGTCTTCTGAGTGCTAATTTTAGTTGTGGACTTGGGGTGGTGAAGGGAATGCAGCTGGTTTGGTGCACTTACACCATCCTTTCCAGCTCCCTTGCTGCCTTGTGTTCAGGATTGGGGAGTTTCAGCAGACATTGCTCTTGTAGTCTAGCTGAATCTCACGAGCATAAAAACATACACCTTGCAGAGCTTCAGGTCAATAATCTTAGCTTCTGACATTTTCCAGTCTTTTAAGCTGTTAAAAAATTGTATAAAGGTATGGGGTTTTTTTGGTATTCTGCTTAGCAGACGCTTTAAATTTGCTTGGTCATCTGAGTTGCTGAGTTCTTCATTAACTCAGGCAGACATTGAAATTCCTCTTACACTCTGTCAAACTCCTTTTACCCAGGAATGGTTTTGCCACTTGGCTTTGTTTTTTGTCTAAGCATAGGAAACAAATTCAGGGACCCCCATTATTTAGTTTTTCAGTTTTACTCTTGCTTACACTGCTTTTGTGGTGGATTTCAAAATTTTGCTGGAGTTACTTTTTCATGAGATTTCCTAGTCATAAGCCCATTCATTGAAGAATTCATGCTATAACTGCATAGAGAAACCCCACACAAAATCCTGGCTTATTTCTGTCAGAGCCTTGCAGTCCAGGTGCATATTTATGAATGGGCTTTGCTTTTGTATTTCTTGGAAAATGTACAAAAGGTGTAAGGGTAATAATTTTCTTTTTATTGTACTGTTTGCTTCTAGGCACTTATTGCTTTCTGCAAAAAATTCTTGTCCTGTATTCTTATGTTTCTCCTCTGGCCTTTGCTCTTCATTGTCATTTCAAACTGCTGCTGTAAATTACCTCTCTTTTTTAAACTTGCTTTTTGCTTTTTAGTTTTCACTTGGGAGATTGGTGTGAAAAAGGTGACTGGTTTCAGACTACTGCTTGACATGCTTGCATTAAATCCTCACCCTAAAGCCAGAGAATATTAGTTATTCACAGTCATTCTCACAGGGAAAACTTGAAATTATTTTCAGTGTTGCATAACAATGAAGTGCTGCACAGCTGTTGGAGAAGAGCTGGCTGGAGGCTGGCATTAATAATTCTGATATTATGCTGGGCATAATTGTGTGATGAAGGAACAAGTGTGATGTTTAATCAAGAAATCTCTTTTGATACTGTGGAGTAACATCAGTGGATATGAATTTTAAAGAGAAACTGTTGAAATTAGGCATAGGTATTTGAAATAATTTCTTTTTACAATGCCAAATAATTAAATTGAAAACACCAGTGTCATTGAAACTAACAAAATCCAAATATATTTGAATTTTCTATGTTAAAAAGAAACCTTTTTGTAAACAATGTGTCCCTCAAACTCTTAAACAGGTTTTTTTCACTGTATTTGTAACCTCACCTATTTTAAAAGGAGGCATATTCAGGATCAGTGTAATGATCTTTTAAGTATTCTGGTGTTAAAAAAGATACCTCAGTGTATTGGTTGTTTGAATAAGGGCTGACTGCCACATGAAAACTATAGTAGTTCATGTCCTTGAGCTTACACTCTTCCCCAAAAAATTTTGTTTACATGCTAAGGGACCATGAGGAAAATGCTTTCTTTCAGGTTTTTTTTTATCTTGGGTAAAACGGAACACTGGTGTCCTCTTAAAAAACCTGCTCTATAAAATAGCTATTCTATAAATAACTAAATGTACTTTGTAATACAACAGTGCATTTGCTATGAAGTCATCAAACTTCTATTGCTTTTTTGCATATCAATGGGAAATTAATTCTGCTGAGATCTTAAATCTGCCAAAAAATGTGGTTTATTTCAAAATATTATTTCAAAATTATTTTTCTAAATTATTAATGAAGTGGTGATTTATATTAATGTGTAGAATTCGTTATTGTCACCTGATTTCTGCTGTGCTTACTTGTGATAGAGTATTTAGAAACTACTTCCTGGGGATGTTTAATGGATGTCATGGTCAGAGTGGGTCAAGAAGGAGTTGGGGTTCTCTGGTGTATTTTTTTCCTTGTCTCTGGTTTCTGGAGTTAGTCATGTTTATATGTTGTAAAGTTGTGACAAGTAATGCTAGATGGCATGGTTACAGGAAAAGATTACAAGAATGTGAAGAAATGTTCAAGTCACAGAGTGAGTTACAGATCTCACTTCCTCCTTTTGAGAAAAGTGCAGGTACACTTTTGCAATAGTCAGCTTGTATATATTGACCAAATTAATCTGTTGTGAAACAGTTCACTTAGATAATTTGGGATTATATTTGATCTCCTGGGTCAAGTTGATAAATCCATATCTCTGAGCAGAAAGACTACATAAAGTTAATAAACTGTTTTATTTTTTAAAGTATTTTAAAGTAAATCTTTATATTTGTGTGTCTCAAACATATTTATTATGTTTTGCATCAAGGCAGTTTATTAGGTAGAAAAATGGGGGGAAGTTAACTGCTTTCTTTTCATAAGTTACTTGAAAAAAACTGTAGCTTCTAAAGGTGAAACAACCAGCCACTAGAAACTGAATTTCACTGCCTTTCAAAATGAAGCCTAAAGTTCCCTTTAGCTTCAGATGATCACTTTTCATGTACATACCTGCTTCACATTGAAGTGTTCTGGTATTTGTAGAGGGTTTCTTTTGAGGACACTATTTCAAAAACACTGAGAAAGAGCAAAGCATTAATGTTGTTCCTCAGATGTTTACCTAATAAAAGAATGCACTGAACTAATAAATATTGGAGAGGAGTATGTCCAAAACCCCAAGCTTTTCAGCTTGTTTTTATTGTCATCCTCAGGCTCTTGGCTAATTTCTAGTTGTGTGTAATGTCTCAAAGTCAGGGCTCTAATTCAGAGGTAATTATCATATGATCAAGCTGTAGTTGTTATTTTAGTGCAGATTTGGGAAATTAAAGCTGACAGCTGTTTTCCAGCTGCATTTCAGCTGCACTCCATTAAAAAGAGAACAGAGAAGCAGCAGCTTTACAGCTTTTTCCATCATTGCTGAGCTCGGTGAAGTTGCCTTATCTGGTTGCCCTGTGAAATATTTACCATGTGTCTTTGGAGCCTAAGTAAATAAAACAGGAAAAGAAGGTTCGGTAAATAAATGGAAAGATTGAAAGTAGTAGACTGAACACAAAAACACATGTATGTGCATTTGGCTCTGCTGAATATTTAAAAGCTCAGCTATTAATTCCTGCCAGACTTTTGTGTAGGGTGGATCGGAGGTTACTAGAGAGGTCAATTCCGTTAAGTAAACCAAGTTCAAGATACATTCAGTAACTTCCCTGTCACTTCTTATTAAAAGCTATCATAAATCTGATATAGAGAAAACAATTTAAAAACTTCTAATAGGCTGTGATTTTTCTAAAAGGACAGTATAAGTTAGGTCATCAATTGCTAAAGCCAGAAACCCTATTCCTTAGGCATGAATAAAGTTCTTTAATGTTTGAGACAGAAAAAGAAAAAAAAATTGTGGCAAAACTGAAAGTTAGAACTATAACTGATTGCTCTGTAGAAATGCAAAATGTACAAGCTCTACAGATGAAAGCTGAGGTACGCTGACAATCTGGGCTTCCATTCTCAACTTGAAAGTATTTAGAGGTATCTGATCATCATAGGGGTGATATTTTTCAAATGCTGCCAACTGATTCAGGAGCTACTAATGTTAAGGCAATATCCTGTAGTATGTAATTATTTTGATGCAAAGTTTTCTAATATTCTCTGATTTGTTTTGCTGAATTTTTATTTAGGTCCTAAAGATCTCTCAGCATTTGTGTTTTAACTGAAAAAAAACCCCAGTGGTTGTGTCCTCTCAATCCACAACTCCAGTCTGAATTCATGCACATGGTACAGTTGAAATCTCTGTTTCTTTGATACCCAGATGAAAGCTTTGTGGTTTGGATATTTGAGAAGAAAGCATCAGATGTTTGTTTTCAGAGTTACGAGTTGAAGTACTTGTAAGGTGATGCTAAGGATCTGCTGTTCCTCAATTTTCCTTCCAACCTCTCCAGTGCAAAAAAAAATCTATTTTCTAGAAAAAATAAAGATGCTATTCGTTTGAGCTGCTTTCACATGACAGCAAGCAGTCCAGAAAAAGAAAAAGCACAGTGGAACAGCCTTGGAAAATGGCTGATGAATGATTGTGCGTCTCTTTTTCTTCTTGGTATCCTTTAATTTCTCTTCAAAATTGCAGAATATTGATGAATGAATCAATTAAAGAGATAATAAATCTTCTAGTCGTCTCGTAGTGCCAACTTCAACTGCCGTGCTGCTGGATGGTGTGACTACAGGACTTTACAGAAAGCCAGGAGCAATGGCATGAGGTTAGGGAATGCATGGACCACTTTGATAGGAAGCATATACGTGACACTTGAGCAGCTTTGAGTCAGGTTGATGAATAATGACTGTAAGTAATATGTACATTAATAACGTGACTGAGGCTCTTGGCAACTGAATGGCTGCCTCTGTGTCTTTCTTTGCTGGAGCTTGCAAGACGCATATGCAGCGATGCTAATAAGTGGGGAAAAAAAGGGTATAGCTTAAGTTCACCCTTTCGTTTCCTTGTTGAGTGCTCCTGACTTATGCCTGTTAACACAGAAAAATGTGGCTTGTTTGAAACTTGAATGTTTAAATTTAAAAATTTTTTAAACCAAAAACACTTTCCAGAGAATTTAAACTGTTTAAATTGTTCCACAGTATGTGAAGCTCCCTTTTTTGAGAATTGTTGCATTTTTTTTCATATGTTGTAGCTGGAATTGTTACAGTGAATCTTAAGGGACTCACAATTATCTTTTCTTCATTCGAATTCTAGAGTTCTTCTGTAATGTGTTTCATATTTAATAAGTTGTACCTATATTTCTCTGATCAACATTTCTAGTCAAGTAAGAGAAGTGATCCCACCTTCTAAGTTAGACAAGTCAATCACAAATCTTTCTTATGTTCATCCTTTCCTGCCTAAAAGACTAATTATCTATTGTAGACATCATCATGCTGAAATCTAGTTTGTTTATTTCAACAAAAACAGATTTAGTTCTGTGTTGACAAATATTTCACTTGGAGGATTGATTTATTTATTTATACGTTTTAGTAACAGCTGTTGTACTGCAAGAGAACAGGATTGGTTTGTGTCTGGCAGCAATGCCACGCCTGTTCTTCTTTACAAACTGTCTTTTCAACATCATACAGGGGGGGAATGGAGAGTTAATGATTAGAAAATTGATGGAGGGGTTTGTGCCCATACTGAAGAACTAAAGAGCTTGTAGATGGCTTTCTGTGCTGAGTGTACATATACCAACAGGATAAAGTTTGTGCTTCCATAAAAACATGTGAAAACATAGAACTTTGGTGGTGGAAAAAGGCTGTAAGACTTCAATCAGTTCTACATTTTTCCTTTCCAATCCCAGTCAGATCAAGAAAACTCCCAATGTGCTGCAAATCAACGTAACAAATCAGACCTTTATGCATATTACAATGCACTCTTATCTAACTTTGTAGCCATTTTAGGAAACTTTCAACATAGGACAGATTTCAGAAGTGAAACAAAATGGTTGTAGTTGAAAGGTTAGAGCCAGGGCATTTGGGTGGAGGCAGAATGCATACTTGGATGGAAGACTCCCTACATGCTATGGAAAAATACCAAAAGGGATAGCTGCAGATTTCATAAAGTAATTGGATGCTCATGGCCTAGATATAATTTTCAAAAGTGATTCGGGTCAGAAACGCCAAATCTTTTAAGTCAGTGAGATGTTGCAAATTAAATACCTTGGCCACTTTTTAATAGAGCTGAATTCTTCAGCCATTTATGGCTTTGTGTGGCTGAGTAGAGCAATGTCAGTCTGTAACCTCAAGGAAGTCTGTGCAGAAAAACCTGGCAACTCAGGCTAAGTCTTTCAAGTACAGAATCCAGTCTTAGGACAGTCCATTAGTGACAAACTAATACTGGAGTTTTCAACCTTCTGACTGAAGTTTATAGTCAATGGATGTTTCTTTGAACCTTTCGTCATCTACGGTGGTTTCTCCTTTTGAAGGCTTATGCATATTTCATGGTAGGTTAGCTGAAAAGCAGGAGCAGCCTGTCTGACCTGAAAGAACTCTTGTTGTGTTGGGATTTTAATGAATATGTTGCAGAACATTCTCCAGCTGTTGCCCTCAAGAGGAAAATTACCAGGGTCTATTGAGCAGGCAGAATTATTTTTAAAACCACCCAACTATGTGCTCTGATACCAAGCAGATAAGTTTATCTGTGAAGCTTAATAGAAACAATTGCATTATAGCAAAGGTGGAAAATTCATTCAGTTTGTTTAGCTCAGATGTGACAGGACAGCTCCTGTGGAGGAGGATACAATTCCTTGTGACTTTATTGCAGTTCATCAGGATTTCACTGCAGCTTGGAAAAAGTATGTGATGATCAAGTCAGTCAATGAAAATGTTGACAGTATTTTTGTCTGCTCATTGGCTACTGCAGCACTTCTGTGAGTAAAATCTCTCATGCACAATCTAAGGAAATATGCATGTAATCTTGTCAACATATTCTATCCTATGTTTTTGTCTTGCTGCATGTTGTCTATTATGCTCATTTATTATATTTAATTTCTGATTAGACTGTAAAGTCAGTGTAGATGACTCACTGTAGTTGACTCCTTGTTTATATAGGTTTTTATATAACAGAATAAAGCAGTCTTGTTCCTTGTCAAATCCTTTTACTCATGTGCAGTGTAGATTCTAAATTCTGCTACCTAAGTTCAAATAGTTTTCAATTTTTTTTCTGAACATAAACCAAGGCCTCTGAGATTGTTCTTTGGTATCAGCATGTGTAACAGATGGAGTGTGAGATTCTACCTTCAAAAATCAAAAAGTCAGCCAGGAAAGGTGTTCTTTGAAGATTGTTCCTTCTTATCCACATGACAAGATGGTACTTATATTTATTCCATGAAAGAGAAGCCTGAAGGTTTGGATAGCTTTACATTTGGAATGAATGAGTCCTCATCTCAAAAGAAAACATAGTTTAGGTGGTCAGGATAGGCAAAGTGGAAAAATGGCAAAACCATATGAACTGTGTAAGTGCCTAACATAATTAAAGCAGCTGGTTTTGCTTGTAAAAGGCTTTGTCACATTGGAGTTTTTACCAGGATATAGCTGATGTTGCTGCTGTTGTTGGAGACTTAAGGTGATGTCTCAGCTCTCTGTTTGCGTAGATTAATTCTTCAGCGCCAATTCAGTTTAAAGATAATTAAAATATTTATATGTGGGTGAGTGGACATTGATCTCTAACGGAGACTATTTAGTGTTGGCAGTGCTAGGCAATTTTTAAAGTTAATACTGCCTAACTTCCAAAGTTGTCAAAGAAATTGGTGGTGGGTTGGGGTGATTTCAGTACAGTGCTGTGAGGACTGAGACTAGAGTTTAGGAATATTTCAGCCTTGTGTTCAGAACTGGCATGTCATACACTGTTCTATAGAAAATATGTGTATGAGTATAGGGCTTAATACCATGAGATGATCCTTGACTGAGTTTAAAAGCAGAGATGGGCTTAACAAACTTTTGAAGCCAGAAAACAAGAAAGCAAGCTAGGATATAGATGGACACTGGAGTATTTTTTCAGGCCATGAATTTAGGAAAAGGGATTCTTGAGTCCAGTTTGACAGACCTTGGAAGAAAAAAGGTTCAGAAGGCAGAAATAGGCACAGATACTCCTCTGTCTGCTGTAGTCTTTTTCGTACCTTATATATTCCATTTTTCCACTGCTATTTTAAAGAGAATCTCCACGATAACTATTTGTGAATGCTTTGGGTAGTAGATGAGATAAAATGAGTTGCTTTTAAAATTTGTTGTGAAGCTTTGTTAAATCTTGAAAAATCATGGGAGCAGTGGATAAACAACTAAAGAAGAGCATCTTAAGCTTTCTGTGAATCTTCCTTAGCTTAATCTGCAGTAATATTACACTTGTGGGAGATATACACCACCATGCCTCAGGTGGGGAGAAAGGTGGTTTTGTCATGTAGCATTCAGGTTTGTTCAAGTTGCAAAGTTGCACAATATCAACTCAGCTTTTTCCCCCACTGAGAGGTGCCGAGAAAGGGAACTGGAGTGATTTCACCACAGATCTTTCATCATCTTTTTACTTTAAAACTCTCAGGACACTGTACAAGGATGGATACTGAAGTTTGAACCAAAAACACTTCATAGAAGCAGATTTGATTTCTACGTGGTTGGGACAGTTGTACATCAATGCTTTGAGGTGATTCAGAGCAGCAGATTCCCCTGGCTGCTGCTCCTTTACATAGCCTATGAATAGCTCTCCATTTTCCTGCTTTTCTGAGGCACTGAATTGGAAAGGACTCTAGATCCCCTGTTTTTATGCTTTTTGAAATCGTTATTGAAAGGGTTTGTATGTAAGCTGCTGTTACCCAGATCACATCCAGTGAAGCATTTTAGCTTTCCTCAGTCACTGTGTTTCCCTTATCTCTTCCATTTATTTCTGTGAGATCTTTATGTCATGGGCAGGCTTGCTGCACGTTTAGCCATACCAGTGCAAGAAATTTCCCCTGGTGCTGCTTGTTGTTATCACCAAGTTGGCAAACAGATTGCATAAATACTCTTTGGGCCATTCGTCAGAAAGTCATCTGGGCTGGCTTAAATGAGAGGTTGCACTGAAGCAGATGTGGAGCACTTGAATCAACCTGATCTGTTAAATCAGCTGTTGAAGTGTAACAGCCACTGACAGAGGTTAAAACACTTTCCATTTGCAAAAGACAGGATTTGTCTTTGTCCTAATCCAACGCTCACGTATGCTTCCTCAGCTATATCTGACTTGTGAACAGTGTAGAGCACCACTGTGAAAGCTAATTCTGCTCTCATTCATTACTCTGTACCCTGTTGGAGTGGGCCCATCCTGTAATGGATATCTATTCCCAATTGTGGACAACTCATTTTATAATAAAATAGCTTAGAAATAATTCCCAGGTAGGAGTTTAGCCTGAATATTGAAAACCCTGTCACAGTTTTAATTACTGACAGTATTTTTATGGATTGCTAATATTTAAAAGGCACAGTTTATTTGTTTTTAGGTTATTTGGAATAAGTACTGTTGTTTAGGCAGCTGAAGTTAAACTGTGATGTTCCCTGGGGAGAATTTGGGTACAAAACAAAGATTTCATGGGATTTTGTAAAAAGAGACAGGAGTGACCTCAGTCTGTTTCTCACGACAAGCACTACTATGCCAGGTTAATGTTAGTGATTGCTGCTCTGTTTGTTGGGAGTATTCACACAATATCTTCCAACCCATTTAACAGACAGATTTGACAACCTGTAAGGAAGTATAAAGATTTGTTTTTAATTGGCACTTGCTTTGTTCTTTGATACATTGTGTGGTGTAGTTTGCTTTCTCAAATTAATACCAACTCTGTGTGTTATGTTATGGTTTGGTAACAAGTATTTTTCCTTTGATTGTTTCTTCTGAAGCGTAAAATTAAAATAAAATTGCATTTAAAGAATCCAAATTATTTTTCCCCTTCTGTGCCTAGCACTTGCTTGGCAGTAATAGCAGCCTATTACTGGTTTTCCTCTTTCAATCTTTTTTTAATTTTTCTTCTCCTTGCCAGCTATCCTTTCTCATGCTGAAAGGATAGCTACCTGTGATATGAGCTTGCAAAATTTTTTTCACTTGGAAGGAAGGATGCAATGGAAAACACCGTGGTCGTTTCTTAGCTGGTAAAAAGAAATTCTTTTAGAGCTTATAATACAAGGAAGTTACAATTTGAGGAATCTTAAGCATTCTGTCTTTGTGTGAACTTAAAAATGTACTTCCTTCAATATAATTAAATGACACCTCGATTAAGTGTTACTATTATGGACCATCTGCCTGAGGTTTTGGGTTTTTTTCCCTTTTTTTGTGGGGCTTGTTCTAGCTTCTTTTATTATGTACTCATATCTGTCAAGGCTCTGCCCTTCCTACTGTCCTTTTTGTGCTCCTGTGGTATCTTCCCATTTGAATTTAAATGCTCTCTCCAGCCTGGAAGCTTTTATGTCTGTCATGTTCTGCTTCATCTCAAATCTGAAACTGTTCCTGGACCTTGTGGCACAGCTCAAACTCAGTTCAGTGTTGAAATCCTTGACAATCTTGACCTAAGTCCTCCCCAGCATTACAGATGTGCTGATGTGACATCTCCAAAAGACCCAAATGAGTCTGGGAAACCAAATAGCTAGAAAAGAGTTAATCTTTGTAATTCTTGATCTGAAGTCTGGGGCTGCAGAGCTGATCTGATGTCTGGAGAATCCTCTGCTTTTAAATGTGATGCAACTCTTGGTTGCTTTCAGATGCTTCTTCTCAGATGAGATTCTATGTGTCTTTCATTCCTAAAGAGGTTTATTCCCAACCAGAAGCATATATTTCTGAAAGATGTGCTACCATAAAATATGGTTCAGACCAATACTTAAGAGTTATATGTAACTCCTGAAAAGGCCCATATTGTTGTCCAGTTTCACTGCAACAGTGCAATGACTTGTGTTTCAGAAAGGGATTTGCAAGCATTTTGTCTGCCAGGGAACCTTCAAAAAGTGTTTCTTTCCTTTCAAGTGTCAGGGAAAAATTGATATAATAAGTAATTACCTGCTGTCCATGTCTAGGCTTTGTGTACTCTTTTCCATAAGCTTGCCCTTGAGAGTATTATATTATAGTTTTGGCTTTCAATAGCAGAACATGGTAACAGTTTCTCCTTGTCAGCTGATATGGTTGTTTATACTACAGAATACATGGACATGACAGGCTTTGGTGAGATTTTTAGGCCCTTCTTGTAGCTGAGTGTGTGATCTTCCCTCTCAGTAATTTTATAGCTGGAATTCAGTTACTATTTGGTAGGTTCCTCTCCTACTTCTGTGCATGTTCACTTTAAAAGTTATACTCAGTACATGAGTAACTCATACTTTGCTAGGACCATTCTGAATCCACTCTTTTCTTGCCTGATTTTCCTTAATTCTACTTTTACTTATTCTCATAACCCATTCCTGCTTTATTTAGTATCATTTTAAACCACTGCAAAGTTTGTATTGCTCCAACTCTGAGATTTATGACTTCTGGCAGGATTTAAGAATGGGATTTTCCTAACATCTAGGTCAGCAGTAAGTCAGGAGCGCAGGGATGAATGGGGAAAAACAGCCAGAGGCTGAACCTTGAATTACCATAACTATAGGATGGAGTAAGAAGTTGCATACAGCTATATTCATTTGCTTTTTACCCAGTCTGTTGTATGCTGCTACTGTGAGTTGCAGAAGAGCTGCTGTGTTGAATTCCAGATGTACTGTGTGTTTTCAGATCGTTGGACATGAAAGGCATGGCAGAAACAAAAGTTCCTATTCTTACTTTTACCCTCTGTATAATTAATTTCTCTTTAGGGAAGTAGAGCAAGATAAGAACATAGTTTCGGCTCAAGAGAAGTGAGGCACAGGAACATATGCCCCACTGGTCAACATTACCCCAAACACAAATATTTGAAGGTGGAGGGAGCAGAGCAAAAGCAAACGAACTGTGTGCCATTCTATCCTCCTGTGCTTGAGAGCAAGTTGTGTGTTTGTTGAAGGAAATGGTTCTGCTGAACTAGTCTTGGTGCTGTTTCAAGCCAATTGGTGATTACTTTTTCCATGGGGATTGAAATGAATGTGCTATACTTTAAAATAAGCTGCTGCTGCTATTCAGAATTTCTGTCTGTTAGTTGTTTGTTCAGCTGGGCTTGACAGCTTCTGTCGTAACTGCATGGAGAGGCACTAGCTCAACTTTAGTTTGGCTTAAGTCCCCTCTACTTTTCCCCCTCACATTAGTGTAGTTATTTTCTTTCTGATCTTGAGAAGTAATGTACGATGAAGGATGTCTATAAATACTAAATTTAAAATGAATTGACATTTATTTTTTATGGCTGCAAAAGAAATAATGCATGGATTTACTGTGATCTGGGAAGTTCTTCTGAATTTCTGAGTATTTAGCCCAATCCCCTAAAAATGTTGTTGACTTGGAGCCAATTAGTGTGTAACCTGGAGAGGAGAGGGAGGGAGAAAAAGGGAGAAGATCAAAAAGGTGAAGTGTCACATCTCTTGAGTGTTAGTTCATCTACAAGGTTAAATTTATCCAAATTGGATCTGGAATTTGATTCAAATCTGATTTTCTTCAGACTAAGGGGGAAAGGGTGATCTAAGATTCCCTTTTAAGTGAACAAGCTTGGACATTTGAAGGAGAGTTCAAATCTGAAATCAGGAATACTCAAATATTGGTGAACTAACTTCTGCATTTTGGTTCATGTGTGTCTTATTTCATTATCAATTAGTGCAACAAGACAGTGATAACCACTACTAAGATCTATTCTGCAATCCAGATTGTTTGAGTTGTGCTGCGGGTGGGCTGTGAATACAGGTAATTTTATCAAAGAACTGCATGTAAAGTATATGGCTTTTGCTCATGCTCCGTAGAGGAAAAATTGCTGTCCATAGTGATGAGTAAACTGCTGTCAGTGGTCTAATTGAAGTGGTCTCTGTGAACCCAAGATTATTTTCTTTGTTTTCCTGCCTGGTTATTTATCATTATTTGTAAAAGAATGGACAACCTTTGTGGAAATTTTTGGTTAGCTGACAGATCTTTTCATTTATCCGATGTCATCAATTCATCCTTGTTGAAGCTTAGACATAAGTGTTGTTTTCCATTATCTAGGTAACATAATGGAGCTCTGTGTGTGTACAATAATGTTTAAAAGGTACTGCAGTGTTTAATGGGGTTTTTTTTAGGTTAAGTACTTTTGGTTTCAGCATTCTGGTAGCTGAGGCACCGAAACCATTAATGAATAATGCAGTAGGTAGGGATTTAGATATCAGACAGTATTTTTCTTTTAGCTTCCTGTCACTCTCCTCTGTTTCAGACAAAGGATAGAATTCTTTAGTGAGTGTATATGGTGAATAAATCATCTGGTGGAAGGTCTGAAGTACATGCAAACTAGTTCTAGTTCCAGTTTAAAACAAATTTGTAACTCTCTAAATACTCACTGTAAGCAAAATAAAACAGATGCAGTCTGAACTGTTGGTTTCTGACTGTACAGCGGAGAAGATGACCAGCTAATCAAGATTCTAATTGAAAAAATATTATAATGTGTCTCATTAGTATAGTCTTAGATACTGTGTTGAGGATATGTTTCTGAAGGAAATAATGAATGAGAATATCATTGCTCCTAGATTTTCAGCAGATGAGCATGGTCACGTTTGTTTTCCAGACCTAAAGATTTGTGCTTCCAGGAAACGTACGTCTTTTATCCATCTACATAAATTGGTAGTATGAGGAACAATGGAAGAGTAAGAGTTCTTTCATTTTATAATGTCTACATTAGATTCCTTAAAGAATTACTTTTTCAGATACAGTTGCATTTCAGAGGTGAAGCAGAGCTGATTGAGCTTACATCCTGAAGTGTGAAAAAACATAGGGAAGTGACTAATTACACTTTATTGGCTCATACAGTAGTTTCTTTGTGTGCTGTGATAGGGTCTAAGAGTCCTAAGCACTAAGATCTGAATATTGTTAAGTTGTTACACCTCAGAATTTTTCCCTGTTTAATTAAAAAAGTAATGACAACTGTCTGTGCAAACTCAACTTGGCTTCTTTAAACTTAGTAATAAATACACAGGTGTTCATGTATACTATCTGTCATTTTGCTGCCGGAAGAGTTTTGCTTACTGTACATGTAAAGTCACGACTGAATTGACATCACATTTCACTGTGTAAGTATACTTTCTAGATGTATGACTGACCATAGGATATCATCCATCAATGCTCAGGAGTTCTTCCGAGTTTTGTTAAATTGTATCCTTTCCAGATTGTAGAATGACTTGTTCAGAAAGCCTCAGATCTTAATTTCTGTAGTCCATATCTGCCTCATCTTGTGACTGATACGTTATTCTGCACCCCTGCTTTATGTATATATAAACTGATCCTTCTCTGCCTTTTTCTGTGCATCAAGTCTGAGCCCTGTGAGTGCAGGAAGAGGCCAGCCTGGGAGCTAGCTGCCTTGGTCTTGCAGGATTTTTAGGTCATTGGCCTGCAGATTTGTGGCAAAAGCTTAGTGTGTCTTTTTTTAAAACATGCTATGCAGCCAGTTGCTGGAGGCAATAAAGCTGCCATTTGAGCAAGGAGAGCAGCAGTTGCATAAGCCTGTGGGATGTCTAACATAAAATATCCATTGTACAGTTAAAGCTTCACAAAACTTTGAGATAAGCTGAGGTCAAATATCCCTGGAATTTAACACAAACGGTGACAACACTTTTTTTCCTGCCAGATGTTCATGCAAGTCTTTGTACACAATGATATTGGTCTTTTATTTGTCTCCCACACATTGTCTTGCAAAAGGCTGTATGTTTAATCATCAGTGCTCTTTCCTTCAGCATCATGAATCTAAATTTACTGGCAATTCATGGCCACAAATATCTTTCTTCATTCCTGATGGCTATGGTGCAAAGATCTGTGTGTAGTGGTTTGGGAACCTGGAGCACCCCTTTGTGGGGTGTGGTTTGCGATTTTTACTTCCCTCAGAGGCACCCGCCCTGCAGAGATCAGTTAAATTCAGTTTGAGAAGTACAAGGGAGAGCAAGGGTAGAACTGGCCAAAAGGCAACGGATTGCTGACACCTACAAGTCCCCGCCTGCAAGTTTATGTAGCTAAAGCACCTCTTATCCTGAATTGTTAAAGTAATTAAGGTGAAGACAAAGTCTGGCCCTTTAAGATTTGTCACAACTTTTTCTGAACTACCAGAGTACAACCTGCTTTTTATTAGCACAGGTCTGGCAGACCTTAAGTACAAGGGCAAAATGATAGCTCTTAAGTGTAATTACTCTTCTTTCTGATGTGCTAACTGGCAAAATTAGAACCATTTACAGTTTCCACATTCGTAGTATTTTGGTTGGAGTGAGCATACTTCCTTTAGGAGGTGCAGCTCCACCTAAGGTTCTGCAGACACAACTATATGCAACAATATAAAATTAAGATGATAGCAATTTTCAATTGTAAAGACTGGGCTTCTTTAAAAAAAAAGGTCTATCAGATTCGTAAGGTAAGTTCTGTTAAGAACATATAACATGCAGCTAAAAGAGTGCTCTTCAGTGTATTTCTCTCTTTGTGGACTTAAAAATTTTTTGTAATGGAAAGAAAGTATAAAAAAAAGCCCAAAACATTAAAGTCTCAGTCATGTAATAGAAGATTGTAAGGGTAATGATGGTAGTACTTAGAAGATGTGTATTTCAACATGTGCCTCAATATTTAATGGTTAAGATGTTCTTCTGAGTATTTGGACTATGCAGTTCACGTTAAGTACCTTACTGAGAGGGAGGAGTTTGTCAAGCCTGCTCTTAAGACATTGATTTGGTAATTCTCACGTTTCTGACATTTTCATTTTGTAAAAAATTGGCTGATGGATGCAGATATTGTTACTCTATCTTTGTAGTAGTCCATATCATGCAGCAAGGCCTATGGATTGCAAGCAGACTTTGGTGAGGATTTGTCAGAAAGCTTCTGCCTATTCTGTAGCACTAACTGGAGTCTGGGCTGTCTTGGTGTCCTGCTCCCTTCTTCTGCACAACTGGTCTGTCCTTCAAGTTCTGCTGGAGGTACTTGCAGGTCCATGTCCGTGAGTCAGGATTTATTCCACACTCACTACGTTCCATTAAGCGTCTGAGAGATGCAATTATAGTCCTGTTTGAACTCTTGTTTACTGGCTGCAATAGTATCGACTGTTGGGTCTTAGATGTGGTCACTGTCCTTTCCTTTCAGAAAAATGCTGCAGAAGTCTATATTATACATGCAGGGTCTGTGGCTTAGCTGGTGTTTTGACTGAGCTGGGCAAAACTGGTGCAGGGTTATCTTACCTAAGAATTCGAGACCATAGCATTATTAAAAGGTGAAAGAAGACAGTCCAAAAGCAAACAGGAAATCAGTTCAAAAGGGAAGTTGATGACTCTCCCAACGCCTACAAATTGAAAGACATTGACAAAGGCCAAATGAACTTTTGGGAATAGTGAAGATGTTAGAGATTTGTACAGAAACATGTGCTAGTTTTCAGTACAGTAGCTCTCAGACCTTGTGTTCATGACAGTCATGATGGCCAAATACCCCCCTTTTTGCTTATCTTACAGGAAGTGTAGTTTTGTAGAACTACCATCTCCTGGCCACACAGGTAGAAATTGCATAAACTCAAATATTTTGTTTACAAAAATATGCTTACTCTGTCCTTCACCCATTTTAACGCTAAAGGAAGATGGAAAGAACAGGCTTTGTTTAAAGCGTATGCTGACTGAAAACCAAAATCAAAGAAACATAACAGGTGAATGTGTGGTCAGTGAGAAAATAGTTTCTGACTGGAGGACACTGTTTTATATTAAGTACATAGCAATTGTTGGCACAATTCTTTACCCTACGAGTGTCTGTTATGAATAATTTTGTCAATAGGACCTTCTTCCCCTCAAAATTAATATTAGGCTTTATAGAGAATACGGTATAGGCCTTTGAGATTCTTTTGCTCTGCATTGCATGTTACTAATTGTAATAGGCTTCTATCAGCAAAGAAAATTCTGTAAAGGAAACTGGTCTAAATTATGAACAGAGCTGAGCTGATTGATTTCAAATTCTTTCCCTATTGATGACAAAATAATGATTTTTAAAGTTATCTTGTAAAACGGTTTTCTCTTTTGTGGTGGTGCTTAATAAGAACTTGAAATAGCCATGTATGAAGTAGTGTCAGGAACTGATCCATGTTATAATGTGAACACTCCCACACCTTTTGTTCTAATACTGGCTCTTTTCCTTGCATTAGGAATTGCCTGCCTTAGTAATGTGCTAACATGATATTCATGAAAATGTGAGTCTGAATCCTTCATTCCATTCCGTAGTCTTCAGTCTCGTATCATTATGATGTTTTTTATTTTGGGCCTCAGGTTCAATAAACTGACTTGGATACTGCTGGTTGTATAACAGGGCTGCATGGATGTGTTGGATTTACACAGCAAGGTTTTGGTAGGTGAGTGGGCTGCAGGGGTAGGCTCTCTTGCGTAGAGACTGGGGGCTGCCCACTTGTCAGACAGCTAATTGCTAGATCTGTAGCATACACAGAATTCGAAAGAGTCCAAAACCACTTTGCTGTTGGTGGACGCACTTTGCTAAATGTGGCTATGGTTGTCATTTACACGCTCCAATGCTGTCCACAGAGAGGATGATATCTACCACTGCTGTAGTGTTCTGGCTTTTCCTCAGTGTCCAGAGTGTACCTCTGTACTTGGTTTCATAAAGTGTATTGCCTGCTTTTGAGATTTTCCTATCTTCATGGGATTTTACCCAAGACTAGAGGATCTGTATGTTTTACAGACAGTTGGCTTCTCATGGTGTCTCAATGGCAGTGGCATATCATCATCAGCATTTTAGAAAAGGAAACAGATGAAAGATATGTAAGGTAGGTAAGACATACAAATTTTGGAAAATTTGAGGACCCTGTTTTGAAATCCCTTTGACCTGCTAGATTTGGTGTGGAATGTGTTACACTTCTGACAGACTGAGTTGAGGTCTTGAGCCAAGAAATTAATTGAATGAGCAGCAACAACTAGAAGATACTCAAAATTTGGTCCAAATAACTTTCAACAACATATTTAAGGAAGAAAAAAAATATTTTCTCTTTATTAGGAGCTAAGTTAGAAAAATTCTAGTTAAATTTTTTGTGGGTTTTTTTGTTGGTTTTTTTTTTTTTTTCCATTTTACTCAGCTGGTCTGCAGGTGTAGAGGATTTTGGCCAAGGTTTCACCCATTGGAGGCTACAGTCATTACTAAAACTCCTGGGCACGCATTTCTGTTGGAATGCAGCTGATGTCATGGAAAAACAGGACCTTTTTGGTAACCCCTAACAACCAGAAGTACAGTAAACAGTAAATATTACCTCCACTGAGATACTCACTTTTAGAGAGACTTGTTAGGTTGGTGCCTGTGTGCCAAGAAATATAAACTTTTACTGATTTAAAGATGCTTTTCCTAAAAGCACGAGCCTACTGCTGAGGTTTAGCCATGATTTTGATATGCCTAATAAAACCAGAAATATTTCTGTTTAAATTCTAAAATACCCAGAATTTACTGTTCTTTCCACCACCTAACAATTTTATGGTCTTTCACATCAGAAATCAGTGATGGTGTGTTAGTTATAAGGGAAATAGCACTGTAATTTTCATCATTTGCAAAACACAGGGTTTTTCCGAGGTATATTTTCCATCTAATTAAATGAGTAGAGTTTGGTAGAAATGTAGAACTGTTCAAATATTTTTTCAGTTTAGTTTGTTTTTTAAAAGTCCACTCTCAGCTTCAAGCTGCGCATTCTGTTTTGCTTTCATGGGGTTACTTGTGACTTAGAAGATAATTTAGATGTTTGTTGTCCAAGGGTAATTCATTCCTTTACGTGATTTGTATGTTTTCTTTTTTCTTTCCTCTGTTGATAGAAATACCAACACCACACCTGTGAAAGCCCCACCACTGCCACCTTGCCATTTAAAGCTTTGTAAGCAGACGGTAACATGGAGAGAAGTCTGAGCAGCCTAACATACAGCGATACATTGTTTTTTGAGAGCACCAGTATAGCTCCTAGCACACTTTTTGTGACCCAGTTGACCATTAGATACTGTAGATGTTTTATTATTCTTTGGTTTAGGTGTTGAGGTGGTTGTAAGTTTCTTTCTTCTGAAAGGGGAGATACCTATTCATAAATTACAGTTGTCCACTAAATTGGTCCTTGGAAGGATGTACAGATGGTACAGCACTGTCTGTGACTGCCATTTCCTTTCCCCAGTGTTAGATAAGCCAAGTAATGAACTTAATGGTTGTAGGATTTTTCTTGGCAGTACATTACCCTCTACTATAAATCATCTCAGATCTTTGCTATACTTTTAAATAGTGAAAGATTGCAAGCCTTAAGCATTTAGAAACTGAGGAAGAAGCCTTAAAAAATAGTAGTTACTTAAAAAACAGTTGAAAAAACTATTCTGTTCACAGTCTTTCTATATTGCCACCTTTTTTGTAGGTTTTTAGATATTCATATTTTTCACATTTTGCTTGTGCATTTAAGGTAAAAAACTTTGTTATGAGTGTTATGATTCAAACAGGATCCACATATCAAGAAAAGTGCCAAACATCAAAAGTTCAACATTAAATGAGAAGAACTGGCGTGATGATTTATAAGTTAATTCTTTCTTTCTTAATGAAACCATGTTCCAGTTTCTTACAGGTGTTTATATATGACCATACTTTGTTAATATTTTCTAATAAATATTTAGCATTTTTATTCTCTCTAGTTCCTGCATATTTTTTTACCACTCCTTTCAGAAATATTTACTTTTTTTCCCCCCCGACTTCAGTTTGACATACTTACTAAACAAAAAATTTCTATTTTAATTCTGCTGGTTGTTGCTTTTTGCTCAGCGGTCTTGCTGCCTAGACAGTAGCAAGCTGTATTGACCTTATCTTTTCCAGTCACACTTTTAAAAAAAGGAGTTAATAGAGCCTGTAAATCATGGGAGAATAGCGATTAAAACGTGGAGTTCTTCAATTTGATGTTTTCAGTTACTTCCCAGCCAGACAATGTATTTGGAACTAGGACTGACATCGCTTGTCCTGATTTTTTTCTCCCACTCCCCTTTTATGCAGAAGAATTGCCTTCTGCTTCCTAAATATTATCTGATAATATATTTCCTAAATATTATCTGGAATAATATTTTCCAATTGTTTTAGAAAATGGTATGGCCAGAAGATACAGAAAATAAGGTCGTGTGCATTTTTTAATGGTGGATTTCACTTAAATGCAGGTATTTAGTAGTTACAATACTTGTATACATCAGTGTTTTAAGTATGACTTTGTTATTTTTGACTAAGAATTTTGGGGATATAGTAGTTCACAGGATTCTATATGTAATTCTAAAATAAAAATATAAAGCTCAAAGAAACCATAGCTTCAGTATTTGTCCACGTCATTCAATGTATATGTCAAAAGCACAGCAAAAGAGAACGTTTCCACTGCTTTCCAGAACATAATATCCAAATCATCTCACTTGCTCTTCAAATCAGGCATTATATTGTCTTCTTCTAACAACACAGGTAAACTGCTGAATAGAAGTCAACAATTACCAGGCAGGTAACTCTTCTGTAATCCAGAGTGTGAAGGAGTGTGAAGAGCTGACACGCTTGCTTGTGTTGCTGTGTGTATTTTGCCCCAGCATCCCTGAGTGTGAGCTTGTTTGTGTGTGGTGTTAGGGGGTTGCTGAAAAGCACACTGCAAATAAAGAGAATACTTCACCCTGTTCTGAGATTTTCTGACTCACAGAGGTGCCATCCACATACTCCTTTAAATTATTTGGTGTTTATCTCTAGAATGCTTCTCTGAAATGTATGTTAGGTCAGACAGAGGTCAATGTGCCCTGTCTGAAACCTGGGTTTATGCCCCTTTGACAGTTTTAATACAAGACTCTCATCTTTTATCATATGTTGGTTTGCTCTTGCAAACATGTGACAAACTAGGTAAGACTGAAATGCATACTTGTTTTGTCACTTGAATTAACTTCTGTGCACAATAGTTCTGAGTAGATGTGTCATTTTCCCCTATTCCAGGGGCTATTTATGTTTTGCTTACTAGCAGTCAGTGTACTGCTAATGACAGTTGTGAATGTGACTACAGGCAGAAGTGCCTCATAAACCTGAGTAAGTGATAGGAGATTGCTTTAGACTTCCAACACTGTAAATTTTCCAGGTAATGTTTTCTGAGTTTAGAATGCATGAACGAGTGTTCCCTTATCTGGCTTAGATACCTAGTGAGATTTTTTCTGAAGACTGTTGGGTAGTTCTGGAAACACACATAGAAATAGCACTGATCTGTATCCTGGTGACAGGGAATTATGCCTTAAATCTCAAGCAGAGAGGACAATGCTCAAGACGTGTACCAGTGTCTTTTGAAAGGTTTTTACAAAAACTGTGTAATATCTTTTAAATAAAGAATTATTGTAGGAAACTGCTGCTTAAAATGCCTGATTTACATTGACTAACTGTAGCAGACTAGTTTAAATGAGGATATTGTGTTGCGCTAGTTGGGAAAGACAGGGGAAAAGAGGACATGGCCTATTTCTTCATTTGACTATGAGTCCTAAGGAAGGAATGAAGGTAACTGTGTGACAACTCTCATCACCCAGCAGGTTGCAAAGTACTGGGCATTAGACTGCCAAACTCAATGTATGTGCATACAGTGCTACATAAGAGGCCATAGGTTACTGTGAACTTACTGTGCTGTCAGTGAAGGTTCAGGTACTGGTCATTGCTAGAAGCAAGATCACAGATTAGGTGGTCAGTGGCCTGGGTTATCCTGTTTCTGTGGTGCTGAGGGTCATGAAGAAATATCAGTCAAGAAAGCCAAGAGTTGTCACTGCTTTACGGGTCAGGTTTTGGTACGCATCTGTATTTGTTTGGCTTCTTGAGCATCAGGCCTGCCTTCTGTATGCCATTTGAAATCTGGAATTTAGAAGATGCAAGGTAGCAGGTTTTAATTTCTCAAGGGTTTTGCTTCTTTTTAAAACCCAGAGCAAGTATGTTTCAAGTTTAGTTTCCTTTTCCTGGGTTGTTTGCTGGGAACTGAATGGAACATTGCTACATAGCAGTGGGGGAATTCACATTAAACAACATTCATTTTCAAGCTCTTCACACAGAATTATTTAGGCTGGAAAGGACTGCTTGAGATCATCTAGTCCAATGCCAATTCCTGCGTCATCTAAACATTAAGCTATAAATAGACTGATGTGGGCCAAGTTTATTATCAGTCAGTGTTGTATGCTTTTTTAAATCAGCCTTTACACCAGGCTTTTCAACAAGCACACAGTAAAAGAAGCTATAATTTTAATAATTGCAAAGTATTTTTAGAAGTTATTTTTGAGGTGTCACACCCACTTGACCAGTCTTTTATTTGATGTATGTGCTCAAATGTACTTAGATTGACTAAACAAAAACAAGATAGGCAGTGTGTCAGTGACAAGTGGCCAGTACAAAGCATTTTGTACGTGTTAACAAGGAAAATTTTTCTGGCCTAGTCAGTTGAAGCCAACTTGAAGACTGCAGCCAAACAAAAACACTTGCTGTCAAACACAGAGCTGCTTCTATGAAAATACAGGTGAAAGTATGGGATGTCATTCAAGCACTAGAGTCTCTTTCTCATTCCCTGTTTAGATAATTTGTTACTGCTGAAGGATACAGGCTTTTGGTTTGAGCTACAGACTTCTTTCTCCAGTACCTTTCAGTAGGTAGACACTAGTTTATACGATGTACAGTTGTGTGCTTCACCCTTGCATTTATGCTCACTGGAAGTATCTGCTGGAGATTTGCTGCATTGTTGCAGGCAGCGCCTAAAATTGCAGACATGATTCCTGATCAACTGGGAAGGAATAAATTGGAGAATATTTGGTTTACATATGAGGACTGGCAACTCCATCTGCCGTGTTGTTAGTAGTCAGTATGAGCAGTATTAATGCAATATAATTGCAATAAAGCACGTAAAGGAAAGAAGTCTGCTTTGTAGCCAGGTAGCTTTTAAGACAGCCTTACAGCTAATGTTCAAAGACTAACCACAGATGTTGTGTGCTGGAAGTTGATCACTTCCTGTTATAGTTTATGTTTTAATGTATATTGAACAACAGCAAAAACAGTGGTTTGCACCACAAAAACTCTGTGAACTCTCAGACTTTCTTACAGGCCATCCAAAAGAAACACATTTGGTATTTGCTCTTCATGGTGGTTCCTGATGCTGTTTGCCAAATGCTGCCCAGTTCCAAGCCATGGTTTGGGAATCAGTGCTACAGAGAGTCATTGAGAAGATGTTAGGAAGAGAGTGAGCCTAAGTCTGTAGGATGCATTTGACCTAGAGAGGGATTCTGTGTCATCAAAGACCATGGGAGTTCCTAGATGGCCAAATGCATCAGCCCCCAGCTGCTCTGCTCACCTGGGTGCTGCCCCTGTCTTGCAAATTTGACAGCTATAAGACTGTGCTGTATAATTAGCTACTTCCCTCTATGCAAGTGAGCTGATCTGTTTCTCCAGGCCCAAGGAGGGCTCTGAAACACCCATTCCTTTTGTTCGCTTTTGGAATGAAGTTGAATCCTTTGGTAGAAACCAAGTGGGAGTATCAAAGATGGTCACTTCCTGCACTGCCATCAGTTAATGCT
Source organism: Corvus kubaryi (assembly GCF_017639235.1). NCBI lineage: Eukaryota > Metazoa > Chordata > Aves > Passeriformes > Corvidae > Corvus > Corvus kubaryi. The sequence continues at coordinate 24,919 of NW_024581726.1, forward strand.
CCTGGGGGCTTTTTTTCCTGCAGGTTATTATTTTAGAATCAGATATAAGAAACTTTTTCTTTCCTCCTGTCTTGCCTGTTTCTCTCTCAGCCTCTTTTAGAAAATGTCTGGTACTTGGCAAGTTGGATTGGCTTTGCATGTCAAACCTTCCTATTTGTAGCTACCTGCTCTCAGAGAGGTGAGTGAGAAGGAGAGAGGATGAGCAGAATTACAAACATACCTACCCTTGTGTAGAGCTGGCCTCAGGCTAAGACAAAGGGCTTGGGAGATTTGAGACCTCCTGGATACCTCCTGGATTCTTTTCCTATTGTGTCATTTCCTTTCAGCAGTGTTTGAACCTTCAAGCTCACCTGGGTGTGTTCACAGGCAGCCAGACCATTGTGAAAGAGAAGTTAGACACTTAGCCTTGGCAATAATTAACTCCCATAGCTTGTTTGTACCTCTTTGTCATGCATTTATTGTCCCATGCTTGCTCACTTATAAGGAAATTCTTTTTGGCATTTTATCAGGTTTTTATGAATTGGAGCAAGTGCAGAATTAAATCAAAAGGCTTGGATGCAGAGGGCAGATTGGTCCTCCCTCTCGTCCTTCTCTCTTTCCCTCTTTCTCTCTCTCCCCCTCCCCTCTCCTTCCCTCCCGTCATGCTGGGGATGGGTGGAGCTCAGTGGTAATGCTAATGGCTTAGAAACATAATCAACAGGATTTGTGTAGTGTTTCTTGCTAAGAGCCTGCTTGAGAAACCCCTAATCCTGCCTCCCAGACTGATAACCTTCTTGCCCTGAGCAGGGTGAGGAGGACTGGGTGAATTGCTCTACTCTTTGTGTAATGTGTGCTGAGCCCTGCAGAAAGGTAACTGGTATCTCCCCTTGCCAATACTGACGTGTCAGGGCAAATAACACCAAGAGCAACAAGCCTGGCTATTTAAGCGTTGTGCTCCCTGACAGAAAATGGTGAAAGCCGTCATCTTGAATGCACAAATTCTCTCAATTATTTTAATCCTTATTAAAAAGAGTGTCTGTTCCAATGTGACTTTTTAAACTAGGGCCTCTTGCTTTGTCTTTTTTATGTACACACAGTGCTTAGAAATACATTGGTGCCTGCTTAACAAAGCAGTGCTTGACAACTAATAAAAAGAAGCAATTCACAGCTATTGAGGGGTATTAATCATATGGGAGTGAAACTTGATCTTTGTGATTTAAAAAAAAAATTTTTAAGTGGAATATTATATATATATGTATCTTGTGTACACGAGAATGCTTTTTGTGCCTGTTTTGCCTTGGAGACTGTATCGGAAGCAGGATTTGAGTCTGTGTTGAAGCACTTCGAACAGTCAAGTTCTTATCTACTGCTGCATGTGCAGTGAATTTCTTTTCTAAAATTTCCCACAAAAATGTTTCAAGAGAACTCAGATGTACTTAGGCTGCAGTTCCAAGGAGCAAAGTGAGATGATGTACTAATCCTTTCACCCAGTTCTTTGCTCCTCTGACTTACCGAGTTTATGTGTTCACTGCACCTAGAAAAAAAAGATAAATTCCTGGACAGTTTTCTCATTTTCTCCCCTTTGCACTGGCTTCACTACTTATCTGGTCTTCTGCTGAGCTATTGTATGCACTAGCACAAGAAGAAAGTACATGCAGCAAAACAAGTGGTTAATTTTCTGTCGGGTTAGCATGCTGAAGTGGCTTGGCTTGGTTCAGTGAGCAGAGAAGTTAATATGAGCAAGTTGAAACATTTGAGTAGGGATCATGGGAAGAAGATCGCCAGCATTCAGAGAACCCTGAAAGTTGAAATTGATTCCTGATGAGTCTGTTGATGCTGCTATCAAAAATGCTATTTTGAGAGTTCGTTATCCTGTGTGAATTTAGTGGGCTTACTGAAACTGCAGTCCAGAAGTCCTGTCCTATTTTGAAATGCATATTCTTCCACATGGTATCTTTTTGGTATCTTGCATAATACTATTTTAATTTCATTATTGCTGGCGTTTTTCAGATACTGTCAGAGAATCTGGATGACTTGTAGTGGTAACTTTCAAAATTAATAACTGCAGGTAGTTCTGGTATTTGTTGTGGAGCTAATTAAAAGGCTGGATATTAGCTCCCTTCCCTGTGCTGTGCTTCACAGCCCCTTCAATGCCAGCCTAAGGGTTTGTGGTGTCATGCAGTAAAATAGTTTACTGAAATAATCAAGTCTAAAAATAACCTTCTGAAAAAAACGGCATGAGACAATAATGAGTAGCTGAAGGTAAGTAAGGCTGGCGATTTTTTAAGCCTGCTTTGCTGCTGAAACAGAATCATTATGTAACTGCCCTGACAATGATCATTCCCATCCATAAATGCCGAAATGTCTGTGGCAGTCTTTGTGGTGTCTTCACCCAGTGCTTACTGGTGTCCTCTAAAAGGCCACTTCTGTGATGCACTTCTCCCCTTGTGGGTTCAGTTTGGTTTGTGCAACTCTCTCAGGGGCCACCTGTGAGCTGGGTCAAGAAACATAAATGAATCTTGAAAGCCTTTATAGAAAGGAGAAAAGATGGGGTTAGTTTAAATTCTGACCGCTGTCCCAGCTTGATGTGTGCTGCTGCAGAAAGAGTACTGATGTGAGCTGCTCAGGTTGTCAGTGCTGTACAGGGAAACATCTGTGGAGGCACTGCCTGAGCCTCTGGGTGTCTTTGGTAAATGAGAAGGTCCTAAGTTGCTGGAAGCATATGTTAGAACTTGGAAGTATTAAAAGCATACATGTGAAACTGGTATATTTGACTGTTTTTTGCCATTTACTGCCTATAATATATAAAAAATTTTCTGGCAGCCAAAATGCTGTACGCCCAGTTTTATTTAGGTCTATCATAAGCTTTCTGTTAAAGAATATTTTAGCATGATGATGCGGACACACAGAGGAACTGCAAAGTGCTGAACAAGCCACATATTAATCTGTAATGTGCCGGTCAGGCTCTTGTGTTTTATGTTTTATTATGGACATTCATTTGATATCAGACTTTGGCCAGTTCCAGTGCCTCACCACCCTCACAGTAAAGAATTTCTTCCTTATATCCAATCTAAACCTAACCTCTTTCAGTTTAAAGCCACTCTCCCTTGTCCTGTCACTACATGCTCTCAAAAAAAGTCTCTTTCCAGCTCTCTTGTAGCCCCCTTTAGGTACTGGAAGGTGCTACAAGGTCTCCCTGGAGCCTTCTCTTCTCCAGGCTGAATGACTCCAACTCTCTCAGGCTGTCTTCATAGGAGAGGTGCTCCAGCTCTCTTATCGTCTTCGTGGCCTGCCTTTGGTTTGCTCTAGCAGATGAAATCAGAAATTAAAAGAAAGCTAACAGAAATTCAGTATTTCAGTTGTTAGGGTGGAAAACCAGACTTTTTTAAAAATCTCTTCTTTCACACCTGAAAAGTAATTATTTTGAATTGCTTTTTTAATTAAAAAATCATGTTTTCTTAAGTGCTGTAATTATTCTGTGTCCAAATTCTGCACTTGGCAAAAGTAACATTTCCCATGAGCATGGGTGTTAATTGTCTTCTATCCACATCTCAGTGGCATTGCCTGCTACATTTTCTCAGAATTTCACGTGTTTGTAGCATTCTAATTTCTGCCCCAAACTGTGCTGTGATGTTTGTGACTGTAAATATGCAGTGCATTGGCTTCAGTTTTGTTTAATGGCCGTTTCTATGGATCTGTGTTTGTTTAAAATAGTAAAGATTGACTCAACATATTACTCTGAAAATTATTAACAGTTAGTCTGTAGGCCATTACATCATGAGGAAACCAAAGCAGGCTTGGACAGCACTTACTTTTTTTCTCTCAGGATTGCTGAAATACAAAATACAGCTGTTCAGCAGTGCATGTAGTATTTGCTAGCAGGACTAGAAGAAAAGGAACAATACAGGAGAAATGCAATACTGAGTAAAGCTTCAATTTTCTTTTTAATAGAAAAAACTGTATCTCTGAATACAGATTTTAATAAAAATTAGTAGTGTTAAAATGGGATAAAGCTGTGCATCAGAATTTTGTGAACTGCTCATAACCTTTCAGTATTGCTGTTTCCTAGTATTTTCTATGTAATAATTATTAATATTTTGTGTGTATCTGATTCTGGAGTCAGTGTGTGTCACTGAATGCCTATGCTTAATACTTCATTTAAGTATCTTAATGTGCAGTGCCCAGTTGATATTCATAGAATACATGGAATGGAAACATTGATTTAATATTAATTGCAAATTGTATTGCTTTTTCTATTGCTTTCCACTCCTACATCAGCTTTCTACATGTAGTTTAGATAAGCACATGGTGGGATGGTCAAAGTTGGAGCTTCTCTTGCAGTTGTGTCTTGCATGTCTCTTAGAACCCAATATTTTAGAGACATCTGTGAATAAGTAAATGCAAATGATGTCCTTTAATTGAAATAGTAAGTAAAAATACCTTAAGCCTCCAGAAGCTGAGCTTTTTTGAGAGTATTGCCTTTACTACTATTCCAGGTCCAATTGAATCAGCTGTGATGTGCATTTGTTCTGAGTAACCGTCTCTTGAAGAAAAAGGTCTGTTAAGGTTAGAAATCAAATTCTTTTCTATTACACTAAATGAATTGCTGCTTTCTGCTTGCCAGAGGCACTGCTTTAAAACAAAAGCAACCTAACTCACAGAGAGTTAAAATATTTTAGTCCTAAGTCATCACGTCTGGCTGCAGAGTGACCTCAGCCTTCTCCTGCTCTGAATCATTGTTGAGAACTCACATGGTCTAAATAGACTGAGGTAGGTTTCAGTCCCAGAACTGTTTGTCTTTTCATGTGTAGTGGCTAAATGAGTACAACCTTGACATTGTTAGAAAGGGCACGGCTACACCCAGTTACTGTAGGTGTAGTAGCAGATTAACCACTCTAACTACTTTCATGTGTGTAATCTTCCTAATCTTGATCAGGTGGCCATGTTGCTTTTCTCCTGTGGCACGTAGACAGAGCTTGATTGTGGTTTTGATCCTGAAACTGTTTTTATGGTGGTAGGCAGACCAAAAAAAAAAGGAAAAAGGTATTGCATACAATGTTAAGAGGGTTAGGCTGCAGTTATGGGAAAAACCACAAACAACATGTATTTGAATTAAAGGAAGCTATTAAAGTGATCCTTCAAGAAATGTCTGAGAACAGTGCTTTTCATACTTACTCAAGTTAATGTGAGCATGATGCAGTCTGCCTGAGAAGACCAGAACAGTTTCTGGCAGTAATATGTTGGGGAAGAGATTTTGGAAGCAAAGAAGTTTTCCTGACTGATGATTCTTGCACTCAGAACCAAAACCATAAGTTGCGCAATTACAAAACTTACTGGTGAAAAGGCTATTAACACCTTCCCTTACTGTTACCCATTAGGGCATGAAGGAGAACTTGTTTTCTTTTGAAAGAAGAAAGGAGAGCTGGTTTCTCCTGGTACTTGTGAGTTACAGTAATTCTAGTTAGGCTGTTTGAATTTGTGAAGAGTGTATATTTTGTTTTTCTAGTTTTGCTTTCTGTTTTGCCAGCAAAGAAGAGTTTAAGAAATTCATTGGTACCTCCTTAGTTGCTTCTAGCTCTTTGTTTTCTTCTACAGGTTTGTGATAATCTTGCCTAAGTTTCATTGTCTCTGAAAGGGAGTAACAGTTTCTTGAACAGGTTTTTTTTTTAGGTAGCTTTCCTGAGCTTATGTTTTCCTGTAATGGGGGTGTCCTCTACTCTCCCTTACTTATACTGTCACTCACTTCATGACCTCGATATGAAACATATTCAGGACCTCTGAGATACAGTCTAACAAGCAGCGTTAAGGTCTAGTGAAAGAGTATATTGGAGTGGAACATGAATATATTAGCTGAGTAGCTCTGTACTAAGTATGACAATAAAACTATAGTTTTATCATGCCTGTAGTTTAGAAGAATAAACATGAAGCCTTCAATTTAGAAAATAATGGAGATCAAATACAGTAGCAGTTGCCATTGGAGCTGCATTCACAAGTTGCTTCTGTCACGTGGAACAGCTACCTTATTATGCTCTCCTGCTTTATACTTAGACCTTTTTTTATCCTTGTGATATCCGAGCATTAAATGATGTTACTGTCAGTAAGCTACTGAATGCTGTTACCAACACCTGTTTCATGTGATTTTGTCTGCTCTGTATGTAGGGTGGGGTTTTTTTTAGACATAATCTATTTGGAACTAATACTGTTTGTATTAGCTGATGTCTAGGAGATACTCTGTATACATATTTCTGTGTAAAACACTGTTGTGGTTTCACCAACAACATGTGGCCAAGCCCCATGCAGCCATTTGCTCACTCCCCAACCAGCAGGATCAGGGAGAGAATCGGAAGGGTAAAAGCCAGAAAACCCCTGGATTGAGATAAAGACAGTTTAACATGGAAAGCAAAAGGTGTGCATGCCAGCAAGGCAAAACAAGGAATTGTTCACCACTTCCCATGGGCAGGCAGGTGTTCAGCCATCTCCAGGAGAGCAGGGTCCCATCATCTGTAGTGGTGACTTGGGAAGACAAACACCATCAACTCCAAATGTCCCCCCTGTTGTAAAGTATTTGAACCTTGATAGTGTGCCCCAGCCAAACCGTTTTTAGTTATTTTTACCAGAGCCCTCAGAGTGGGACCAGGCTGGAATTACCCTCACTGGCTTCACCTGGCCTTTCTACCTTCAGCTGCAGCACATCAGCCCCAAGAGGGTTTTTAAGCTCCAGTCTGAAGGTTTGAGGGGAGAAGTAGGATAGGCTTGTATCTGTTTTCCGTTCTTTGTTGTCTTGTTGTTTGGATTTCCTAGACTAACTTGGCTGCTGATCACTGGATAGGTTTTGTTGCTGTCAGCATCTTGACGCTGCTTGCCTGGATCAGGACCCCCACCTGTTTGAGTCCTCAGGAATTCATCAAGGACTGAAAGGTAAATTGTGCTAAATTGGAAAAGAATTGGGAAAGAAGAAGCTGAAAAACTAAATACCAAGACAGCAAGGAATAGATAAAAAAGGATTGTACCGCACTAGATTAAAACCAATCATATTATCAGAAAAGTGTGTGCGGAAAATAGGGCAAAATAGAGAAACCAATCAAGCAATGTGAGATGTCATGCACAGCAGTTGCAGAATGTATATGTACTGTATTATGTAAAAGTTGTAAAATGTATAAGTGAAGTGCATAAGTACTGTGTTATGTAGAAGTTGTAAAAGTTGTTAAAAGTGTAAGTAAGAAAATGTATAAGTAGAGTGATATGTATAAGTAATATAAGATAAGCAAGTGAAATGTATAAGTAGGTAGAATGAATAAGTAAGATATTATGTCAAAGTTGTGAGATGTGTGAACACAGGGGTATTTTAAACAATAAGATGCTTCTGTGTAATCAGATTGATTCGTTGATCAGAAGGCACCCCCCTTCTTCCCCCAACTTTGTATACTGGGCATGATGCCATATGGTCTGAAATGTTCCTTTGGTCAGTTGGGGTCACCTGCTCTGGCTGTGTCACCTCCCAACCTCCAACGCACCCCCAGCTTCCTCACCAGTGTGACCTAGGAAAAGCAGAAAAGGCCTTGGCTCTGTGTAAGCCCTGCTCAGCAATAACAAAAACATCTCTATGTTATTAACTCTCTGTTCAGCACAAATCCAAAACATAGTTCTGTACTAGCCACTATGAAGAAAATAAACTCTACTCCAGCTGAAACCAGCACAGACATTCCTAAGCCTGAAATTGTAAAAGAAATTGCCATAAGAGCTGTAACCATACTGTTGCTCTCATGTCCCTGTCACTCCCACAATGTATGGACAGTAAGGAACAATAGAGAGATGTGGGAACACATCAGGATAGAAATTATTACTGTATAAACATACTTTTTCTCTCTGCAGGGCCCAAAGAGACCACAGTGTTGGCCGGGCAAGAGGCTGTGGTACAGTGCTGGTGCAGATGTATGCTCTCTGTGACAGTCCATTAGCATAATATATTTTCAGTGTAGAGTGGGTATTTCTGGGAAGGAAATCTGCATTGAAGTGCAGTAACACAGATTATAAGAGGTTTTCATTGAGTCTCCCATGACCAAATCAAACACAGCCTTCAGTGTTGGAGATAGTAAAGATAAAAGCTTTATGTGTATAAATAAAAGATCTGGCTGGTGCTTTTTGGAAGATATTAATTGTCATTAACATTTAAGAATATCGTCCTGTACATTTAGTCTGTTAAGTAAGAGAGCACTGGGAGTAGAGAGGTGGACCAGGCCAACAAGTGAAATTCTGTCTGTCTGGCTTCTCAAATACCGGATCTCTTTAATGCAGTCCATGTATTCAGTGTTGCTTGCCTTTAGGTGGTGGAATTTTCATACTGGGGGAAGTAATGATTTGCGAATAAGTATTCTTTTGCAATTCAGTACTAAGATGTGTATATAGGTTTAGCTAGAAAGAACTCAGCCTTTGCACAGGGAATAGAAAACAGTGATATTGGGGGTTACTAGTTCTGGTTTGATTTCAGTGCCTATTTACTCAATGACACAATAACCCTCTTTGTACATACACTTCATGCATGAATGGAGGTGTGAACAGGACCAAAAACGGGTGTTTGCGTTGCAGAGAGGAAAGTTAAAACAATATTTATAGGCTATTCATTTATTATTTATTTGAAGTTGTTTCATAAGATAGAAGTTGAAGTAGAAAACAGCAAAGTCCAGCTTTATCTGGAGGGTTGGTCTCAGCCTTGCTTCAAACCTGCACAATTAAACATGTTCACAGGAGATGAATTGTTTTTTCTATTAATTTTTAGTTTATTTAGAGTCTGATTCTGCCTCTTTTGTAGTGCCTTATTCATGCGTTAAAACTAACTGTGGGTACTCTCCATAAGCTTCTGTGTAATGTAACTATTTGGAATGCAGAATACTCCTCAGCACTGTGGAATTGGGTCCTTTGGTGTTGTAGAAGAAGAATCGCAAAGCTCAGACTTGTGCCTGTAAATGTTAGTGATGAGTAAGCATGACCAGCCAGTAAATGGATTTGATGTCTTTGCTTGTCCAGTACTAACTGTTCTGTATGGAAATGCATGAGGCGGGTGGTACTTCAGTTTGTTCTTTGTTTGTAATACCCCCTCAGCTTGTTCAGTGAATGTATGTGCCAGCGTGAACCTCTTCAGCCAATGACAATGTGGGAAATAGATAAGTAAAATTTTAGCTGATACATATGACTGCAACATGGATAGGAACTTCAGTAGAACCATTTAACTCAATTAACGGCATTGATTTCTATTTTTTTTCCCCCCTCCCTTTCTTTTCCTGGGAGGGGATGTGTTTAAAGTGTTGGTTTAGCCAGAAAATTGGCTAAAACTGATATTAGTTTATATATAATTTTGGAGATCAGATATGCTTGTTCTACTTACAGAAATAAGTTTTTGTGTAGATTGGATCAGGGGAACAAGGACACCTTTAAGAAAATGATAAATTCAGGTTATTTCTCTTTCATGAATTAATGCTTCATTTTCTAGTGAAAAATTGTTTCATTACTGGTGTGATGTCAGAGATGTGACTCCATGTAAAATTTACAGCCTGATAGTATTAAGAAAGGCAGCCTGACACATGGATTTGTAATTTGGGTATGTTAGGCAGGAATCATCAAGGAAAAAAAGCGATGGAACCTTCTCTTGTCGCTTATCTATTTGGTTTTCCAGTAGAAAGAGTAGTTTTAAGGTACAGCTAGGCTCCAGAGGGGACAAGCCATCTTTTCCAAGAAGTAGCTTTTAGATTCTGAGAAGCGCACCTAGCTTGCTTAACGATGTGAAGAGAGGAATAATTCTCTACATGTAATATAACTTCCCAGTATAAAATTACGTTTAAGGGATTGTTTGGAAAGCTGGCTAGGACTGTAGCATGTTATTTTTTAAAATCCTGTGTCTATTTGCTCTGATTTCCATGACACTATTCTTTTGGGACAGCACATTTGTTATAGGAGGCTAAATTGTTTCCTTTTGCAAAGCCTTACAGGCTCTGAAACTCCCACTGGCTGCTGTCCAGAAAGAAAGATTTGTGGGTTCTGCCCAGTGTCTGCAAATGTGTGGTGATATTTATATCCATTGAGCTGTTTTCACTGTAGCTAGATCTGGTAAAACACTTGTGGCTTTACTGCAACTAAGAGACTTGTGGTAAAGACTGAGAACTTTGAAATTAAGTTTTGTGCTTGAAGAGATGTTCTTACTTCCACTGCATCTGTGATTACTGGGTGGGAAGGAGGATCAGCCTAGTTACACATCAGCCCTCTCAGAGGGGGGCAAAGTCAGCAAACCATTAAAGAAAGAAATAAAACTTCCATTTTTTTTTTGAAAGCATTAAGACTGTTTAAGTGTGCACAAAAGCAGAATATTGTCTCAACTGCGACTTCAAAAGTGAGTCACAACTTTTTTATTGGTAGAGTCCTTAAAATCCAGTTCATTCTGCACAGCTGTAAATTGTGTTGATTCAAAAGTCTTTCACGTTGGGACTTCTGAAAGAAAAAGCTGCCTTCTTCTAAACTGGTGAGAACAAAAAGAAGGGCAGATGTTTCACTTCTGTGTATACTCTCATGTCTACTTTCTCTTTTACTCTGCAAGAAGCTTCCACTAAGAAGGGAAAAAAGACCAGTGACAAAATCTCTTTGTTCTGGGAAGCATTTCCAAGCATAAAAACAATACCAATGTGATGCTTTTATAGAAAAACTTTTGCTTAAATTGTTGATGATTCACTTGATCTTCACTGGAAATATTTTCCTGCTATTTACCACTTCCTCCAGATATGGTTTAATTGAATGGTTCTTTCTGATTTTTCCATATGGGGTTCCCTTTCCTTCCCTTTCCACTTGATATATCATAAAGAAAGGATGGTCATGGCCCCTTGAAACTTTGCCACCTTTGAGTTTGAAAATCCAGTGTAATCTGGTAGATAAGGGTACTGTGCAGGCTTGACCTTGTTCCTGCCTTTGCCCTGTATTTTCTGCGGAGTCTTGAATAATAGCAGTGGTCAATCTATCTGCAGGTTTCCTAATTTCTGAAACAAGACATATGGCTACCCTAATATCTCCTGATTTCCATTTTTATTTGAAATTAATGAAGTCTGACTTTGAGATCCTTAGAAAGATGTTTGTATATGGAAATAATTTTCCTTGAATACTTTCTTCTAACTTAACACTTTTCAAATGGATTTATGGCATCAGGTCTAGAAATAAGTTGTATTGGATGAAGCATATGTAGCATAAGACTTACTGGCTCAGTTCAGTATGTGTGACTGTAACTGGCTGAAGATCCAAGCACTAGTGAAAGGATGTGGTAAATTTTCCTTGGATCTGGAAAAAGTTCCTGTATTTGCAACTTTTAAAAACAACCAGGTTGGTATACTGGAAAACAGACTGCAGAGAAGACAGTGCTTTATCAGTAGAAATATAGGCTGGTTTTTCCTGTAGGCCTCTCTGTGTACAGCTGGTGAAGCTGTAAATGATAGTTATTCTAATTTGCCTTCATTTTGTCCATTTTGTTGGATGTGGCTTACACTATGACTGAAGCCTTCAGTCTCATGCCAGTGAAAATGGTGCTTGGCATTTCCTTGTTTAGTTTCTCGTGTGAACTGCAGAGTGGGACTTCCAAGGGTGTAGCTAAGAAAATACTAAACTTTTTTTTTTTTCCCAGGTGAATAGTTGCAAGCAGCTGACATTAGGGTGGAATAGAAAAGTTGTCTTGATTGTGTAACTCCAGCCTTTGGCTGTGCAACCCTGAGAACACTGAGTGCTGTGTGCTGTTGACTAGATAATGTTGTTGTTTTTAGGCTGTGGACTGCAGACTGACTTTCACATAAGCCAGTGGCATGGGACTTTCCCACACTTGCAACATCACTGGTTTTCCAGCTGTACAACATGTCTTGTGTACAGAAGGTAAATTGCAACTGGAATGCCCTCTGCTGAGGCTGGGCATCAGCTGGGCAGAGCAGCGCACTGCCCCATCAGTGTGTCTGTCAGCACGACCTGAGCATGGTACCACGCAGTCATTTTGAAAACACACCGCAGGCTTACGGCTGTACCTTCTTTTAGCTGCAGATTCGTAACCTGCTTCTCTCTGGCTTGAGTTTCTGGACATCCTCCTGTGCAAGTGTGGCTGAGAGGGCATCTGGGAGCTAGAGGAACTGGGAGCCGGACCTTGTCTCACAAAGACTTTCAAGTAGACTTGGTCAGATGCGTGAAAGTGGTCAGATTTATGGGTGCAGATGGGCAGATGTGGTACCTGGAATGGGTGGATGGTACCTGGAATATGTGGATGTTTGTGCTTTAAGACCCTCAGGCTGAGAGCTTGCTGAGGAGCCTGCTCCAGGGGTCTGTGTGTATACGTGGTGTTTGCAGTGAGGCCTTTGGGGCCACTGGTTTCATTTGACTCTGGAGCTAGAAGGGTTCTTTCTTCATTTGCATTTTTCTTCATTCAGCCTTAGAAATGGCAGATACAAGTCATGAAACTTTGATGTAGAACTTGATTTAATCCAATTAAATCTCCTAGGAAGCTTGTCCAGCAGTCAAAACTACTTTCTTTTGCTTGATAGCGTTGCATTAAGTGTTCTGGAAGGAAAGGAATTTAAGGTCTGAACTGTTGACTACTGGAGGTTCTCTCTGCTGCTGGCCTAGGAAAACATTTCCAAGACAATAGCAGAGATTTTAAGTCTCAGTATAGTACTGTATTTTGGGGGGGGTGTGGGGGGGATTATGAAAGAATAAATGTTCAAAAAAGTGTTTCTACTTTTGTCAGTCTTGTGTAATCCAGGATCAGTTCATATTACTGATTACTACATATTAATAGGCTTGACCTGGGAGGAAGTGGATAAGTAAAATGAATAGTAGAACATTTCACAACTATTTTTGTGGCAGAACTTGCTGTTACTGGTTGTTTTTGGGAGACTGCAAGCCTCACTGCAGACTATACTATACCAAAAATAAAGGTGAAGCATCATTATTATTATTAGAAGTAGCATGAATTGAGTTGAGTGAATTTATGATACACATGCCTGTGTAGGTATGGTTTTAAAGGGCTAGAAAATAAAGGCAAAAATATTATGAGCTGATGTTCTCATCACTGTAGCAGGAGCAGAGCTGTGCTCCTGTGAAGGGTGGTCTGGATGTGTGGTACTTCTCTCCTGCTGTTACAGTGCTGTGTCACTGAGTCACAGCTTCCCAAACCTCATCACATGTAGGTAATACCTTTTGGGTAGCGAGTGCATGATGTTGTTTTGTATGCCCATCCTGCCAAGGGATCAGAAAGTTCCCTGGTGATTTTTTCCTGGAGCTTTGGAAAACACCCTGGTGTCACATGATGCAATACTTCCACTCTTTGATGTTTACACTAGCTGCTTTTCCTTTTTAATAATCAGAGCAGGAGGAAATGTGTGAAATTAGCTGCATGGCAGCAGGAATTCATTAAAGCGAGTAAATTGAATTCTACTCAAGTTTCAAGCTTCTGGATCAGAGTCACAAAGCAGTAACCATCTTCTAGCTGTTTTTAATTATTTATTTTGTGGCACTTTCCTTGTTCACGAAACTGATATTTACTGTGGGTTAGCCTAAGAAAATTAGCAATGCTATTGAGGCTTTGAGCAGTGTGAACATTAACAAGTATCTTTTTGTTGTAGTCTCTGATGTCTTTGTTAAGAGCAAGGGGGAGGGAGTGAATGAATCAGGATGTTATGCTGGGTCTGTGCAGTCTTCACCTGTGGTTTGCCTTTCAGGTACAACTCAGCTTGCTAGCAACTGGAATACTTTACCAAGTAATGTCCTTTTTCTATTGTAGTTGATATAAATAAGTGTATGTTTGACTTGATATAAGGCTTTAGAGGAACTGCCTGAGTCTTAGAGCAACATTAAGCTGTGGGACCCTTCTTTTATCTGATTAGAAGTTAAGAGCAGGACACTGTGACTACAGACCATTATATCACACACAGTTTGTCTCATCTATGGCTGATTTACTTGCCAGCTTGAGGTCTGTGTGGCACATCTTTTTTATTTCAGACTTCACACAACTACACAGTAGCCTCCGATATCTCTGTTTCCTCCAAAAAAAAAAAAGTTCCCTTGCATCTCTTTCACTGTAACTCTAAAGGAATCCTGGGATGGATCCCAAGCCTACGTGGTTTACTGAACTACTTAGCTAAGGTGAATTTGAGCTTTACCCTCCACATATTTTGGTCCTTATCTACAAGGAGGTGGTAATTTTTTTACATAGGAATGGATGGCTGATTACTTAAGATGGGTTGCATTTATGTAGTTCTTTAACTTAATGTGTGTAGCTAAGGCTGATGAATAATGGGTGTGACTTGAAAAGGCAGATGTGAAGAAGTGTGAACGTGTGTCAGCCGGGTACGTCAAACATGCATCTGCGACATCATGGCTTCACCAGGATGGCTGATGGGACTACAAGCACTTTATTGCTGCTGCAAAGTGTGATATCCAAAGTCTGGGTTGCTGATGTAGAAATAGTGCACTGTGTATTAAAGTCTGTGTGTCTACACAGTGTTTTGGGGTTGTTTTTCCTTTGGAAATAGTGACACTTTTTTATATAGATCCACTTCTGATTTTATTGAATTAATCAAGTACCAAAGCTACAATACACTTAAATGTAGCAGCTAAGCTTTAGGGCTAATTTATCCCATATTAGTTTTGCTGGCTTTGCTGTATTCATCCTGGCATCTATCTCTAAACTTCAGTCACTCAAGAAATGCCTTAAATCTAATGTTCAGTAGCTCCTTGATCTTATTACAGATAAAGTTTCTACATGCATTGTAGAAACTGTGTTAAACTAGAGAATGAGTAGTTTGGAAATCTGCAAATAGAGGAGTCAACAAATAGAAAAAGACTGGTGTTACTGATGACTGAAAAGTATGTTTGTACTAATTCCAGAAGAAAGTGTCAGAAGAACTTTGAAATAAAATTTTTCTTTCCATTATTAAAGATGTAAAAAACCTAAAGAAAATGCTGTCCAGAGATCAGGTGGTGCAAATGAGATCAGGCATATTCAGGAAAGCATGCTATAAACAGATTCTAAAGGGAACAGCTAGATGTACGCCCTCCAACGTCTGTAGGTTAATGACTGTAGTTGGTAAGGGAGTTTAAGAGGAATAGCTCAGCCACTTTCTAAGGTATCATGTGCTCTCCTGCTGCCACTATCAGGGACAGGGTGCTGGATTAGATAAACCATTGCTCTGATCCAACTGTGAAGAGAAACTACTTCCTTATCCACAGCATGCAGTGGGCAGAATCGCATTGGAGCTCTCTGCATAAATGTTCACTGAAGGCCTTTTGAAACAGGATAGGTGAGCCGAGTGTGTTGTCAGTCTGTTCATTTGTGGTTGTACAGTGTAGGATGTGCAGCACAGTCTCGATTTGTGAGTAGAGTTTATGGGCACTAACATAACACAAATTATATTGGTGGTCTACAGATCTGGATACTGGACTGCTGTAAGGGTCAGCATGGCAGGAGCAAGATCTACTGCAGATGTAAGTGGGCGTGAGAGGGAAGAGTGAAGAGTCTGGTTGTAATCATTGGAGCACTGTTTTGAAATAAGTCCTTGATCCTGCTCAGACTGGTATTCTGTGCAAATGGACATTTTTGTAATTAACATCTATATATATGTTGGTGCCTGTTCAACAGGAGAGTACTGTCCTGACTGTGTTACAGAGACAGGATTCATTTTTTAGTAGTCTTAAGCAATAAGAATTTCTCTGGCTTTTTTTTTTCTACTCTGTAGAGGCCAGAGGTTAACAGAAGGACATGGAGAGTCTGGATTACATCTTAAATTGTATTTTGACTAGGAGAACATTTTCCTTTTGAAGTGGGAGTTGAATCCACCTAATACAGGCAGATGCTTGTAATCAGCTTCTGGGAGAGACATCTGCCTTCTGGGCCACGCACAGGGATCAGTACCTGCTGCTGGATCGTGATTACTTGACTAAGATCCACAGGGGATTAGCAGCAGCCTGACTGATCTACAAACCACATTGTCACATTCTGGTTTTGTGTTAGATTTGAGCACAGTGTTTGATTTAGCACAGTGTTCTTGTTACATTTGTGTATTACACAAGCAGTTATTTAAATCTAATCCTATATTGTGTTACAAGACAGCTATGGATATGAACTGAAGTATTGCTATACAGGTGATCTTTTCCAAAATTTTCCTGGTTGTTTAAGTGATTTTGCAGATTCGGCAGTTCTGATAGCAGTTGGTTTTAATAGTTTCTGTTGCTGTACCAGAAAAATGCATTATATTTAATACCAGACACTTCCTAGAAAACAGATAGACCTGCCTGAGGGTTGATGTTGAGCTACAGCCTTAATATCTAAAGTATAAAGGATGTCATAATTTATGTGAACTAGATGCTAAGAAATTTTTCCTTTTTGTAACAGAAAGATCTAAGATCTAGAAGCAACCATCAATTTTATTTTTTAGTGCCTCACAGAAAGTGTGATTAAAAAGTGACAAGGAAAACATTTCAACTGCTACTAAATATTTCTTCTCCCTATTGGTTTCCAAAATTCCAATCAAGCATTTATATAATGTGAGACGATTAACTTTGAGAAGCTGTTGAGAAGTGTGTGTCAGCATGCCCAGTATAGCACTGTATGCATTATGTTTTAAATCCTGTTTCTCTAGAACCACAGACTCAAATTCTGGCAGGGTTAACTTAATCCTCTGTCCTTCCATAGTAGATACGAGTTGTCCAGTGCCCTAAATATCTGCTGGTCTCTCTCCACTGTTTATTTTGTGTCAGTGCTTTTCTTCACCTTGATGGTCTGTTACCATGAGGCATTTGTTGGTTTGTTGTTTATTTTTTTAATAAAAGCCAGCTGGTAAACTCTACTCAGTTGCTTTTGGGCTTTTTTTTTTTTTTTTTTAGGTAAATATAAATGGCAAAATAAATCTCCGAAGTACAGTTCACTGTAGAAGAATAAATAATTTCTCTGTTGATAGTCTTGGTTTTTTACACTCTTGCTGTCTATTGTCTCTCCTCATAGGCTTTGTTATTTAAAGAAGCTCTGCAGTTACTTCTTCAAATCTTTTATCAATCTCTTCAGTCGTTAAAATTATTTTCTTTTTTTTTTTTTTTTAGAACTTTTTCCTAACAGGTTGTCACTATCCTTTTCAGAACCAATGGGGGCTGGGCGTGCTGTTTGTTTGAAGGCAGCTTCCTTTGTGCTACAGTCATTCTGAAGTGCCAGCATTGCTGGGTATCAGGTTATGAATTTGCCAAATAATCCCGGAGAGAGAGAATGGGGCTGGGACACAGTTTGGAAGAGCAGTCTCCACAGAAATACTTGGTAGAGCAGTATGGTGGACAATAGGTCTTGGAATATTGTTTTAGAGAGTACTGCATGCTTTAAAGGTAGTTTTTATGAAGAAGGGTGAAGCCAAGGCCCAGACTAGTTGCTATGTTAAAGTATTTATTTTAGGGGTTTTTTTACACAGACTGTTACTCATTAAAGTTGCTGAATTTTCTTTACTTATATTGTCTTAGTTATCAAAAGTATGGCTTTTGACGTTTTGTGATAAGCAGTTGGAAAACATGTATGCTCTCGAAAAGCAGCTTTCTTCTGACCTCAGGTGCTGCTATACTTCAGTGATGTTATAGAGCTTATGGTTATGAGCGAGAGTCATAACATCCAGGTGTTAAAAAATATAAACTGTCTATTTATTTTGCACACTTTTTTTAGGATGGAATTCCATTATGTCTTTCATTGAATAGCTTTATTGGAAAAATCAGTGCCATTCTCTCTCTTCAGAAGGTGCTTGTGTTTTCTCTGCCTTCAAGAGAATAGTGCTATTGAACTTCCATTTGACATCAGCATCACATTACACTTTTGTAAAATGTTAGTAGAAATCCAACCTACAGGAAGCCTACAGAACTAAGTTGTATAGTTTCCTCTTTTGGAATGAAAGACTTTTAGAAATTAAGATATCAGTATAACAGCTCTTGGCATGCTGTGTGTTTTAATCCAAAGCAATTTCCTTAACTATTACATGAGCAACTTCAGATACTAAAATAGTTTTTGAAAGTGCTTTCTCTCTCCAGCTGGTGACAGTGATTACCCTGGACTTAGCCTGTTTGTAACAACCACAGATAACATGTTTGGTTTGTTAAAATCAAGAAATACCCATCCTTAATTTATGCACATTTAAGGGATATGCAAGCCCCACAGAACAGGGCAGATAGCAGAGAACAGTTCAGTGACCTGCTTCTACCCTTCTTTCACAGAGTGCTGCTGGATGTGTATATTGGCAGAGATTCAACAGCTTGGTCTTGCTGGGGTTTTAGTTTTAGTGGGGCTTTCTGGGTTGTTTTGGTGGGATTTTTTTTTCCCTGTTCTTCAGAACCTTGCCAAGTTTTATGATATCTGTGTTGCTTTGTCCATTGGTTAAAAATTGTAGTTGCTAAATCTGATGACTTCCGGAAGGCTGTATGTGTCATAACAAACCGAGTTGTGTAGTATTCCTTTATAAGTTGCTTCTTAAAATGTTTAGGCTCATGGCTGACTGATCAGTCATTAAATCTTCTACTCTTGCCCAGTGAGATTTGGAGAAACTATTTTTGCAAGCAGAAAAAAAAACCAGTGCAGAAGTGAATGCTATTTTTTCTTTATTAAATTCAGACAAATGTATTATCTCTCAGGACATTAGCAATATATTTTTCACCTCTACTTTAGAGTTAATAGCTTCAAAGGAAAAACTTTTGCTTTTGAAGCATGTGACCTTAACAGACTGATTCCCTGATGAGTTTTCTTTCTTTTATTAATCTCATATAGATTTAGTTAGATTAGTATTTTTGTCTGGATACTTAGTGTTCCTGTGAGAGTTTTGGTTTGTGAAAGGAAAACCGCAGAGAACTCACAAAATTATTCGTCTAAATTCTTTATTGCAACATTCTAAGATACTGAGCAAGATCTTAAAAGTAAATAAATACATCTTATTTTAGTATACATTCCCTGGAATGAGAGATAGAGTACAATACAGCTTGCCTTTGTGTGATTGCTTTGATGCTATTTCTGCAAACAGGAGTTCGGTTTGCTTTTGTTGTTCAGCCACAGCTGAAATATGATTTAAAATTGCTCAACGAGTTGGTATATTGAATTAAAAATATCTAATGGTGCCATTTCACAATATGACTATATGCTAAGTGAGTGTTCCTTGAAATAAAAGGAATATATGGTGGCACCATGAAAAGGGACCTGGGGGGTCCTGGTTGGTGACAAATTAAATATGAATCAGCAGTGCCCTGGCAGCCAGGAGGGCCAACTGTATCCTGGGGGGCATCAGGCACAGCCAGGCAAAGGAAGGGATTGTCCCACTCTGCTCTGCACTGGAGCAGCCTCACCTCAAGTCCTGTGTGCAGTTTGGGGCACCACAAAGTAAAAAAGGCATTAAGCTATTAGGGAGTGTCCAAAGGAGGGCCATGAGGACGGGGAAGGGTCTGGAGGGGAAGCCACGTGAGGAGTGGCTGAGGTCACTTGGTCTGTTCAGCCTGGAGGAGACTGAGGGGAGACCTCATCGTGGTCTTCAGCATCCTCATGAGGGGAAACGTCAGAGCAGGTGCTGATCTCTCCTCTCTGGTGACCAATGACAGGACTTGAGGAAAAAACATGATGCTGTGTCGGGGGAGGTTTAGGAAAAGGTTCTCACCAGAGGGTGGCTGGGCACTGGAACAGGCTCTCCAGGGAAGTGGTCACAGCACCAAGCCTGACAGAGTTCAAGAAGCATTTGGACAATGCTCTCAGGCACGAGAATGGTGTGATTCTTGGGGTGTCCTGTGTAGTGCCAAGAACTGGACTTTGATAATCCTTGTGGGTTCCTTCCAACTCAGGATATTCTATGATTCTGGTATCCAGTCCTGAACCTCTTTTTAGCTTAAAGTTCAGAATGAAAACATTCCATGTTGTTAGAGAAAAGCAAGTCTGCCTTTACCATATGGCTTCCTTTAAAGGTATTTGTGCTTGAAAAGTCTGCGTTGTATTAAATGTGAAACAATGTAAATGCTGTAGTGTTTGGCTTTTTTTCAGCAGGGTAACCTTTGAAACTTAATTCCTCAATGTAGAAAACCTGCTGTTAAGCATTGTTGTTCATCTATTAATAAAGTTTTATTTAAAAAAACTTTCACTTTCCACAGCTCTTACTTAGAACTAATTTAAGGCTGGCAGCAATGTCCTAGCTTGGGTCCTGCATGTAGTTGTTCACTCACCCCTCTGTTGAGCCTGTTATGCTAAGATGATTTTTTTTTTTTCCCAGATGATAACTTTATATAATGTCAATTTAAGATTTTAGGATCAGATCTACCCAGAAAAAGAAATCAGTGCTATAAATTTCATCTGCCCTGCGAGGCTCCAGAGCTGATACTCACAGAAGGGTGAATTATCAGAGTGGGGATGATAAAGTCACTAATTGTCCCAAGGGCTGAAATCTCAGCTTTCCTTACCTGTAACAGAATGACAGACCCAGAGGCATTGCAAACTTTCCCTCTCTCTTATACAAACTTGCTTTTATCGACTTTTGAAATGGTGACCAGTTCTAAAGGAGGGAGGGGTTTAGTCTTCAGTTTTGTTTGGTCCTTCGCCTGCTGAAAGCTGCTAACAAGAGCAGTGTTTGGTGCCAATTGCAGTGTTTTGTTTTCTTTTTCTGTGATCCCAAGAAATGTCTAGTACAAACCAGACCATGACCACCCACTCATTTCACATGTGCCATGGATCACTTGCCAGATGGCAAAGACTAAGGAACGTAAGATTTAATACAGCAGATCTGTCTTATTTATTCTGTTTAGCTCAGAATAGGGCACCACCTCCTCTCCTGCCTTACTCACCCTGTCCTTACAGTTAAGAGGTGAGTAGACAAATACTCCCATGACAACTGTGGCAACTGTTTATATTCTGAGGTATGAGATTTCATTGTCCTTATCTGAGTTTGCATAAATACGGTGTTAGTTTTGGCTAATCACCCCTTTCCTAAAGGAACACTGCATTATAATATATATGTTACACTATAATGTTGTCCAGGCTGAGTTCTAGCCAGTGAAAATCCCAAAAAAACCCTTTGCAGGCCTCAAGTGAAAGGAAGTATTTCTGTTGTTGTATAAAAACTCTATTGAAAAAGGTGGGTTTGAGTAATGCATTTTGAGAGTTTGCCACACATATGTCACTTTGTTAGTGATAATATATGAATGTGAATTGACTACAAATATATATAAGTACATCAAAGTACAACTGTCTGCTCTTCTTCTGTCCAAGCTGAACAAAATGCCTGAAGTAGGGCTGAAATCTTGCTGGATAAGATCATTTCAGTAGATGATAATGCAGATCCAGGAGGACTCGCATTTTGATTCCAATCACTCTTAACATATGGTTAAATTCTATGCTTTAAGTCTTTTAAAATCATACTCTCTGGCAAGATATTAGTGATTTTGCTTCACATCTAGAACACATAGAGAAGCACAGTTAACACAAACCTGGTGCATTAAAACCTTACACGTTTCAGTCACCCTAATTTTGGCAGTTCACATTTCTTAGGGGAGAGTTGTCTTTCTAATCTCCTGATGTTTGCCAAAAGTAGATGAAAAGAAGGGAAATTTTGATATTATTTCAAAGAATCACTTCTTTACTATTACTGTTGTCTTAACTGTTGTAAATGAAAGATTTTAGGCCATTACAAGAATGGAAGGAGAGAGCTATGTGTGTGGTAAGCTCACACTGACCTGAGATTTTTGACTGGAGGCCCTCTGTAAAGAACAGTATGTCCTGTTTCCTTACCTGTGTGGCAGCTTCAAAGTTTCTAACACTGTGGGGATGTCTGTGTCCTAGTGATCATGTAGCGTGTTATGAACTTGAAAGCAAAGCTCTGAAATGTTCCCCAAAAGAGGAGGTGGAGTGTGTGGTACATTCATGTGGTGAGTTTTTGCCAGCCTCACTTGCCTTACAAAAGAGCCATTTGATAATTATAGTTGCTGTGCTAGTCTCATCATCACTTCGAAATAGAAGGAACTTGAGTGATGTCTTCTCGAGCTGTTTAAAATGCAGATATGATTTGAAATATCTTTGCCTGATAGGAATAGTTACAGTAAAAGTTGCCTTTAATTAGTTGAGAGTACTGTTGCAGTTAATAAACCCATAATTGGTGTTGAATCCAGCCAAGCCTGGAAGCAATGCTCTACTTTGCTCTGGGGTAAGGAACCCCCAGTAAAAGGTGACATCAGACTGTTGGCTAGCTGTTGCTTCTTGGGAGTGTTGCCTTTGCTAAGATCATCTATCCTGATCTAAAGCTGGCTTTCATTTGTGTCTGGAAGGATTGCATGAAACTAAACAGAAGTTGCAAGGTATGCAGGACACCTTGCAACTTCTCTTATGTGTCTTGCGTGTATTCATAGAGAAAAGTTTGAAAGGGACTACAGGGACTCATATCACTCTGCTCTCCCAAATACAGGATATAAGTCACGTGTGTGTGTACTTGGATCCGAGCATTAATGGGGAGAGGAGATGGGATTGTGCTTTGCTAAATTAAAGGTCATCTTGGAAGAAGAGAAACTTCTCAGTGTTGATTCTGTGTGAGGATCTTGTGAAGGAAGTCGGAGCCAATTAAAGCAGGGCAGAATTCATCTTTCTAGGCCCTCTGCACTGATCAAAATCACTGTGTAATTTTTGGTGATGAAAACTGCCAGGAGCTCCTACATTATAAATTCAGCATTTCTTGAAGTCTCTAAGCAGACTCTTTCATCAGGATCAGCTGTTAAAGAGAAGGATTTAAGGCCCAGTTTAAGTAAAATCATCACCATTGATTTTTTTCTTGTTAGTAGGTGACTTGATAAAGTCACAAAAACTGAGTATCCCTTTCTTTAGGAGTGATCACATTGTCCAGTGCTATGGATGGTAGGTTCCATACTCCAAAACATACACTGATATTCCCAATTTTGAGACTATGTTTCTCCACCTTTTGTGAGGCTGTGAAGGGTGTTCTTGTAATGTCTTTAGGAGGTACTATTTTGAATTTTTTGAGATGATGATCCTGGGGCATTTCAAATGTAATTGTAAGGAGATTTGCTGAGCAGACAGGACTACTGTAACTCTAGCTAATTTAAAGGATGCAAGGAGGAAACAAAGAGTGGGCAAGAAAAACATTTCATTTTCCCAAGTTTAAATTACAAGTCTTATCGGTGACTGTTCACTCAGCCAAAACATAGTAAACTGTACTCTGGTTTACTGGTTATTGCCAGGTGATCGGTTCCCAGAAATTACAGTCATCTAGTTGTTCTTTCATGTGTGTGAAATTGCACATATTTGGCAAAAGTTACAAACACCATCATTTCTTCAGCACTTGAGGATTTAATGTGTACAGAGGAGGAATTTGGCCAGAGGTAGTTTAGCAACTCTGTGATAATGTAGCATGGAGAAAGATTATTTTGCCCTGTGCCTGCTGTAATTAATCTCTGTGGTAAAGCTCTTGTTGTCTAAGACTATAACAGTGGCAGCATTTGGAAACAATACATTGCATCTAAAAGTGGAAGGAATTCCATATATAAAGTATATATGTGTCTATACATATAAAAATGTTTTTTAACATTAATATGTATATATAAAAATAGATGAATATGCAAAAGATAAAATGGGAGTTTTAAATAAGAGTTCAGGGCAATTCAAGGTTATTATTGTAGCCAAGAGAATGGTTTTTTTGCAGGTAAGCAAATTCTTTTGAGTTTTATTTACTTGTGCCTAAGTGTGTTGCTTTGTTTCATCCATGTTTTCACAGAAGAGTAGCTGAGTTCCAGCCCTCAAAACTGTTGACTTTATCTCTTTCTCTTCCCTTTAAATAACGCAATGCTCCATAGCACCTTTGCAGTTTAAGACACTGAAACTAAGTGTAAAATCTATCATCATTTGAGTGCCACATTTCTCTTAGAGCATTCATACTTGTAATACTGGCATGTGATTTGCATGGATGAGCACTAGAATGATGACTAGCATCGTTTTATTTTCTGATACTGGCTAAGTCTGTGCTTTAATTACCTTGAGGCTCCAGTAGGCACAGGAGTCAGGTACCAGCACCTTCCCTAGCTGCTTATATTTTCTTTTTAGTGGGGCAGTGGAGTGTGGTGCAAGGTACCTCTTTCTTGCAGTAAATGTAAATGTGTCTCATTTACAGCATTTACCTGCTGTTTTCCTCCTTACCATGTCAGTATCTAGGGTTGCAGGTAGATGTGGGTTTACTTTGAAGCTTGACAAGATGTGCTGTGTGTTAGCTTGGTCTTGGCATTACACTAACATGTTTTCCATTCTGCTTGGACCGTAGGCACAGCAAGATTGTGTTTGCCTACAAAAGGTCATATAGCTGTGCCCTGTAGATCTCTCTAGCTGAGTGTAGCATCAGAGATAAATAGCCGTTGTCTATCTGTCTACTACTCTAACCACAATGTCGAGAGAGAAATAGCATCCCAGTATTATCAGTCTGTGGAAAGCTTGAGCTTTCCAAATGGTGCAATCCTTGCTTTACGGAGGCTTTACTTAGGGCAATTTTCTTGCAGCTTTTAAACCTCTTCATTTTGGTTAATCATTTTCATGTCTTGACTTATTCAATCTCAACGAAATAGCTTGAGATCCTGGCTGCATTGCACTATGTATCAGGTAGGCTGGATAATAAATTGGCTTGTTGTTAATGTGTAGAGGAATGGAAGCACTGCCAGAAGTATCTAAGCACGCTGGGCTGAGATGTTGGCAGACTGTTGCCAGGGGCTACTGTGGATCAGCCATGTATTCAAAACAGGATGTTAATTGAAAAGCCCTTTTATGTGTATTATGAAATGTTTGTTTTCACATTTTTCAGGCCCTGCAAGACGTATTTATTAATAGATTACTGCATTTACACTTTCTTTAATGAAAGGTGCATAATGTACAGGTTATGTAGCGACACCACCTCAGGCTGTGATTTTTGTCACAATTTGCAAATGAAACAAGGTTGAGTCTGGACAGTAATTGGATGGGGGACTGCTTCCCTGTGAAGGGTGGGTGTGTGGGTAACAAACCTGTACTTGGGGGCTGGTGCTGGTAATTTTTTGTTAGAGGTGTTCTTCCCTCTGAGTCAGGTCTGAGCCCATGTCCTGGAGTAAAAGATTATTGCTGGAAAGGGTACGTGATCAACGAGATACAAACCCATGGTTTCAACATCTTGTGCTCACCAAAGCACCCACTGTTCTTTGTGTAGAGACCTAGGTGTTCCAATTAAATCCTGAAAGAGCATCCCTGTTTTCTTCCCTAAAATAATTTTCAGATTTGACTTGACGGAAGGGTTTTTGGTTTTCCTTTTATATGTATTACACTGTATTGTAGTTTAATGACTCATTCTTAGTCACAGCAATGCGTGAAGTTCAGTGGCAGTATAAATAATTTCTTGACAGTGTATGGTAGTTGATACAGCATAATGCAATTTTTCTGTGTATGAGAAATTATACAGTAGATTCTGTAGGGTCTTTGGATAGTTTTTAATGCACTGGACAACAGCACTTCTGCTGTTCCATCTTTATTAGGATCTTTTAGTGTATATATAGAAGAATTATTAAACTAATGGTTAAGAGATTTTAAAAGAAGCATTTCTTCTGGACTTTGAAGCTAAATCAGAGGGAAGGTGGGGGAATCATGATTTTCTTCCTGCTGCAGCTGTGTTGTGGATTATTTTATTTGACTCTGTAATGGACAGTTGGATTGGATTTTCTTTTGTCTTTCTTCTGGTGGTCATTTATTAACATGCAGTTGAATGAGGGCTGTGTCAAAAATAACTTTGCTCTGATAATGTCATGTGTAACTTCTGCGCTATCAAATGCAAGAAAATTAACATTTTAAATCACTGTAGGGGGGATGCCCAGTCTAGCCACGATACAGCTTGAGATGTCATCTGCTTGACCTCTCTTTTTGTGCACTGTCCAGGTGTGTTTCCTTAAAAAAAGGAAGTCCCAAGTGTGATCAAAAAGAGGTCAGAGAACAAATTAAGCAAATCATAGGGTGTGGTCTTGGTAGTACATCTTGTTTTATCAATAGATAATCTGGCTTCAGGGGAAAAGTGCTTAATTATCTGCCTTGTTGAAAGGGACAAGAATTATACGAACAGGGCACTGCAAGGAATAACATTCCTTATGGAAATTCCTATGGGAAAATACCTTATGGGGGGAAAAAATGGAATTCATCATGTTAGAATGCAACAAGACAGCCTGGAAGAAATGCTAGTTAGCTTCCATCTATGGCACAAACAAGGGAATTAGATTACTGTAAAAGGTAAAACATCTGCATAAATTCTTAATGTAACAACTGTGTATACTCATGCAGCAAAGGATAACAAAATTCAGGAGCAGAAAAAAATACTGAGTTTGTACAGGATGACCTTCCATTTTAGTACAGAAAACAGAACTCTGAAACCAGAGCTAGTAAAAACACTTTTTAAAAAACCTTGATTTTTATGCATGAATGTACTATTTTTCAGGTTTATTTAGTATTCATTACAAGGGAAAGACAGGCCAAGATCTGTATTAGGAACTAGATTTGCTACAGGTTTTCATTGCTTATCTCTTAGTCACTTTTGCCATTCTGCTTTAAAAAAATAGAGCTAATAATGCTTAGCATATATAAATTATTTGACACAGAGAGAGGTGAAAGTTGATGGGTTTTTATAAATACCCCAAGATCTGGTTAAAGTCTCCTTCCCATGATATGCAAATTAGAAATAGAATTTCACTTGGAAATGAAAAGCAGTAATTAACATTGCAACTCTGCTCACTGGGCTGAGCAATGAGACAAATCTACTAGAAATCAGGTAAGCAAGAGACAAAACCACTGCTGAGCTCATCTAACTGGGCCAACAAGTCCTTACCCCCTTTCCCACCACAGCAGAGAAAGCAGAGCTATGTGGGGTTCCCTGCAGCAGGTGAGATGCTCTTTCATTCAGGGGCTGCTGGAGCACTTCCCTGAGAAGAACCAGCAGTGGAATGCAGAACTGTTGTCTGGAGAACTAATTCCTGTACTTGACCAGGGGGCAAAACAAAAATTGCTGGGAGGCTTCGTGTGAAAGAGTGTGAAGCTGCCATGGAGGTACTGCTTAGAAACAGGGATTGTACTCCTGTCTAATGTGTAACAGGCAATAGGATATCAAAGGGCTGAAGAGCCTGCAGGAACAGCTGAACATTAATTGTAAATGGCAGTGGGCAGCTGCTGCCAAAGCAGAGCAAGCTTTTAGTAGTGCTTTAAAAGAAGAGTAGATCAAGTAGATATGTTTAATACGAAGAGTGGTTAACCCTGCTGTCTTGTGATCCCCCTCTGGTCTCGTGAGCTAAGCAAGTTTAGTCCAATCTCTTAGGATGAGAGGCAATTCCCTTGTGCCATTAATATGAGGAACCCTTTGTAGGACAGAGTAGGGGATGTGTTGCGTGGATATTTGTTTTGTGGTATCAGGGTTTCCTTCTCTGGTTAGGGATTTTTTTTTTTTTTTTTTTTTTTTTCTGTCCTGCTGTTTGGGTTACATCTAGAGTTGTATCTTTCATTAATTGCAATAATTAAAAACCTGAAGGCATTTTTCAAGTGAGTGCATTATCTTTCAGGAAGTAAGTCTGCTGTCCCTGACTTCCCTCTGCAGTTCTTTTGTGTGTCCCATCTTTTTTCAGTCCTTCCCCCAAACTGTTCCTACACTACTGCTACCTGCCTGCACTGCAGGCAAGTATTTAAGCATGTGCAAAGCAATGGGCAACGAAAGGACAGCATATGATGTAGCCACTCTAGTCCTGTGCAAAGGTGTTGTGCGTGGCCAGATATGAGGGGGTGGCACTTGTCATTGATATCCTGCTGGGATGGCCACCTTCTTGTCACTGGCTTATTGGAACAGGACTTTCTCAAGCTTGCTAGACCATCAGCTGTATTACTGATAGAACTGGAGGTGTAAGAGGAGTTACCTTTTCAATACCACTTGCTCTAGTTTCTCCCCGACTCAGATGTGAGTGTAAACTGGTGAATTTCAGTATTTCATTTAACCTGTTCTTTGATTTGATATAGTAATCCAGCAGTGTTTAGGATTGCAGTTTTCAGACTAGAAGGCTTTTAGACAATTATTCCTGTGTGAATTTTATGACACTCATGAAAATACTTTGTGTTATGAGGTTTTGTAATTCTTTCCTTCCTGAAGTTTTCTCTTTCGTCTCTCTTTTTTTTTTTTTTTTAACTGTGGGCTTTTCCCTTGTACCAGGCTCTCCTCACCTCTGAGCCCCTCTGTCTTGGTGATAAGCATATTTTGGGTCACGCACTTCAGAAATCAGCAAGAGGAAAAGAGTCTAATGTATTAGTGGTTCATAATTAAGAATCAGCTTTTCTCCAGTAAGGAAGTATCTCCCTTTTTTATTAGGTTGTTTTTTTTTTTTTTTTTAATTGAAAAGATTTGGATTAAAATATCTAGTATATCCATAAATGCAACAGCAGGTGGCAGAATAACTTCACTAGAAGTTGGTTTCTTGGCATGCTCAACTTTTTGTCAATTAACTTAGAGAGAAAAACAGATGCCTCTATGTGAGATGTGACCAATTGCTGTTCTAAATAGCTGTCTTAACAGAATGTAACAGGCAATTCCCAAACACATGGAATTGTGTGCCACAAGGTTTTCTTCAGTTCTTAATCTGATTGTTTGCTTTTTATTTCTATAGAATGGTTAAATGCTTATTAAGAAAGTTTCTGAAGAGACTGTAAGTGGTGCCTTGCTGTTGCAGAACAGGCAGTGTGTAAGTCACCAGCTGAAGTGCAGCAAATGCTATTTTCTGCAGAAGTGTATCTATGTAATTATTACATAGATATAATCCTTTCCTGTTGGAGAAAAGCACCTATGTAAACATATTGCTATGAAATGCATTGTTCTGGTGAGCAGTTTTGCTGTCGTCTTTGAAGAAATAAGCTCCCTGGGAAATTACTAGAAAATCTTGACCAGTGTTGCTCAACAATCAAAGCCTAACGACTGTGTGAAAGATGTATCTTGTGGGTTGGAGAATGGGGAGGGTGCAGCTGTGAATTGCATTTAATGTCTCATGGTCTGTTTAGCAGCTCCTTGGCTTTCTCATCTGCATCTCCCTGGGAAAAAGTAACAGTGTTCAAAATTCTGAACACCTCCAGACAATACCATTTAAAATAAATAGGATGAATAGACAGCCTATTAGGTAATGGCCTCCTTCACCTTTCTCAGGTGATGGTTTGAGCTATACACTGGGCTACAGCCAGTTCTTCAGTCTCAGCTGGCTGTTCTAAATTTTTGAGAACTACCAGGACCAGAAATAAGGATGTAATGAACTGGTATTTTCCCACATTGTAGCAATGGAAAAGAGCCTAACATAAGGGCAATTATGAATTTTGTTCTCCTTTGAAAGTCTGAAATCACAGTAATGGTGGAATATTATTCTCTTATTTTGGGTCCTGACATGACCTCTTCTTTAGGGCAGACTCTTATCCTGTAATTCTACAAACGTTCTGTGCACACAGTAACACAGCAGGACTGCTGCAAGAGTCATCCCATCTCCATCCAGGCTGGGCAACTGCATAAGTTTAGGCCTGTTCAGTTTAAGTCCACAGAAACATCTTCCCACATGGAATGGGCACCAGTTCAGGGATGGAAATGAGATGCAGGAGTGGGCAGGGTAGCTTCTCATTTCAGTCTCATCTTACTCCATTTAAAACATATGTGAACATATGTGATTCTACCATTTCATATAGTGATCATTCTGTGTCGAAAAGATACTGGAAGTCATAAAGATTAGAGTTGTGGGGTTTTTCCCATAATGGGTACCTATAAAGATGTCCCCAAGGAAACACAGGGCAGTAGTTGTGCCATTAGTATGTTTTCTTATTTTCAAAATAGTCTAAAACGGTTTTATGGAAAAAAAAAATTCAGATAGCGTTTGATCTTATCCTTCAATGGCTGAAAATGGCCCACACACAGATGGCAAAACCTCAAAGACAGAGATATCACAAACTTACAAAAATTCTTTATTACACAGTGCATGTATTGAAATGTAAGATGTTCTTATGTAATAATACATTATATAAATCAACATTCTGAAGGAGAAGGGAAACAATTAACTCCCAGATATCTTAGCCCAAATGACCTCCCAGTGCACATTTGGTGCATCAGATGGTGAGTTTGTGGAGTTCCAGGAAGGCCTGAGAACGAGAGAGATGCAGGTGGGGGCTTTATGCCAGAGCTTATGAGAGAATTTTATTTTGTGTTGTGAAAAAAGTAATGGTACAGAGCATAAGTGTACAGATGGGCAAAAATATGGTGCCTGCATGGAGTGAGAAGAGGAACTTTGGGTGTGTTTGTGTGTGTTGTGATGCTGCTGTTTTATAGTGGAATTTTAAGGAGTTCATCCACATCAGTGTGAGCTTTGCCACAGTTTTGGTTTTTTTTTCAGGCCACCCTGTTGATGCACTTCTCTTGTATTTAGCTTTATTTCTCTTCCATTTAACTTTATTTCTCTTTAACTTCTCCATAGTTGCTGGAAATGCCTCTTCTCTGTTACATGAAAATAGCTGTGAGATCAGGATAAGTATTTGTGTAAGGTTTTTCACTGAGAACTTATTTAACACAATCAGATTGCTTCTGTGAGTGGTCCTTATCCCCTTTCTCTCTTTTTATGCCAGTAGATTCTTTGTTTACTTGATTTAGACATACTTCAGGAATTTGTTTGTTTTTATGTCTTCATTTATTTGCTTTTTCAATTCATCACAGCTCCCTAGATTTTATTCTTATATATTAACTGCTATAGTTTTTCCTCTCAATCAGCTGTATTAGTCTGACTATTAATTTTCTAAGGTCTAGCTGTATATCAAAAATAATATTTAAATTTTTCACTCTATCTATTACTAGGGCTGTCTGTTGTCTGAGATGTATTCCTTCTGCAAAACCTGCAGGTTTTTAAAATTACTTTTGAGCTGAAATGCTTTTAACTTCATCTCTCTTTTCTGAATTTAGCATTGCTAGGCTAGCTTCTGAAGTTTTCGGTTTTGGGGGTACTACTGTCAAATAAGTTTGTGATATTTCCTGATAATTCCAGGTATCTCTAAAATGCTCAGTGCTGACCATTGATTACAGTTTGTAAAACAAGCAATTAAAAGCAATAATCCTAATAGACTTAATTGCCTTTATTGTTAGTAGGAGTATTGATGTTATTAGTCTCCACTTTTATGCTCCTTGTCCTTCTTCTGCAGTATGGAAGAGAAATATAATTCTACGTGTGACCTCGTATTTTCGTGGCTTGGGTTTGTCTTAATGAAGATTCAGCAATACAGTATGTTCTCTGCTATTCTTTCAGTATAATGTTACTGTAATCTACTGGAAATCTAGTTCCTCCTCTGTGGCCAGATACTGATTTTGTTCCATAGCCTCTTTTTTTTTAACATATATAGTTTGCCTAAATCCTGTTCTGTTGCTACATCCTCTAATTTGACACCATTTCCTTTAAGCTCTTAATAGTGGTATGGTATATGTATATTTATTTTTTAAATGTGCATATCTAAAATATTTGCTTGGTGAAACTTTTTTGAAAACACCTTGTTTCAGTGATCTCTGTCCATTTTCCAGTTCTGCTATAATGCTTTTTTCCCCTTGAAGTACTAATTCTTGACTGCAATTCCAGAGTGTAGAGACAGGCTGGCTGCAACTTACCTTGCAAGAACACGCAGCCTCTGCCTCACACAGCAATTTGTCTTTGAATAACTTTTTGCATTCCAATATTAAATAGAATTTAATTATTTATTTAATAATTTTTAATAAATATTTATTTATTAAAATACTGCCAAATTTTTTCCATCAATGGCTGATTGAATTCTTTGATATCAACTCAGGAAAGCACTTAAACATATTTTAATTAGTGTTTTAAATATATACTTAAAATTGAGTACATGCTTAAGTGCTTACTTGAGTAGGAATACTTGTTCAGATTGTTCTTTGGTTCTTTTCTCTCTTCCTTCTGATGTTTTGTTTTCTAGAAATATGTGTGCATGCTGTATTATTAACTCTTTCTGGGCCCGACATTTTATACTGTCTCCAGTGAACTGAGAAGAAATTTTAGAAGAGTTTATTAGACACTTCCCTTACAGTTGTCTTCTGCTTTTAGTGAACTTCACAACCTTCTCTTTCAAAACAGAAAAACTGTCTTGATGTTTCTGAAGGGAGGTAGGCTTTGTCTGGTTTAGAGAGAGGTGCAAGTGCTTTACTGACTTACCAATTGTAGTTAAAAGAATGCTTCCAATCCTGGATGTGTGTTCTAAAGCGTTTTGTCTTTGTTTCAATAATATTTCTGAAAACAGGCAAAGTCAAAAGAATGATTGATGGGACACAAAGTTCATAAGGGCCCAAAAGACAGTTTCAGGCATATATGCATGCAAAACCATGATGTTCAGCTGGGAGAAGGAAAGGAAGACAAATACATCCCTTTTGGGTTATAGCTCTGGGACCATTTATTACAATTTACTGTTGTTTCCCTGGCAGTGTTTAACTTAAACTTGGTTTGATCCAACAATACAGAAATACTTGTGAAAATTAGAAAAGCTTTCTAGTTTTGCATATCAGCTTGTTCCAGTATCTCCAGTGTCCAGTCTTAGGTGAGTAAAATACAGTCGGGAGTGGAGATGTGCAAAATTTCTGCAAGGATGTGATTTATCTGAGTCCTCCCCAACATGTCCTTTTTTTTCTGACTTGAAACCTCTTAACTTCAAGGAAAAGAGAAAAATTGGGACATGCAGGTTGTCTTAGCTGTTAACTTACAAATAAATAAATAAATAGACACTGTGTATGCCAGACCTCATAGTGCATGTCCAATGTCCTAGACATGTCAGATTTGCTTTTGTAACTTGTATAGCACATATTCTTACTTTTTGCCTATTAAGGATGATTTGTTGACCCACTGATGGCCTCAGATAGTATTGCTTCCTCTCTGTTCTGCCCCATGTCCACTGTTTTCCTTGGTCAATTGAAAGTGTTACGATAGGCCTGTACTACCATAATTTCAAGGTATCTATAAGATATTTACATGGTATTAATGCTCTCTTTGTTACCCATTTGGTTATATGAATTATCTCTCCATGTTCATTCAGTTGCAATAATAATGAACAAAAAAAAGGTGAATCAAAATCTGCCCTATCTTTGTGAAACACTGATGTAAACTGTAACAGTGTACATATAAAGCTACTTGTCTTTTTACCAGTCTGCAGTTGCTTTTTTAAAGCTATTTGACACTGAGAATTGTCATATGGCCTCAAATTGAGAATTATTTTAGGGAGTACTCAGCTACAAAAGTTCCAGGTAAGCTATCATTATCTTTGATAATGGTGGATAAACCAAATCAGATAATTGTAGAAGTAATTTTTTACTCAGATCCATTATTCTTCCTGTCATGGGAAAACACTACTTGAAAAGTTATTTTTGAAGATTTAAGTAAGAGTATACTATGTTCTGCCTGGTCTTTTTGGTAAATGAATATATTATTTTCCTTTCCTGCACAACCACATAGTCCCAAATATGATGCTGTTAGACAACAGTCTGAACAATTTAGGGCAGTCTGGCTCTGAACTTTTTGCTCTGAAAATTTGAATTTTAAAGCCATCTGCTAAAATGCCTTCCTTCAGCATATTTTTTCACTTTCTAACAGACACTTGTGTAGTTTCCTATTTTCTTCCTAGAAAAGAGAAGGCAATGGCAAATCTGTGATTTGTACTTTATAAAATCCAGTTATTGTAGATCAGTGGTCATTTTATAAAAACCTGCAGTTATTGTTCCCTGAAACAGTTCTTCAGATTTGCTGCCTTTTTACTGGCATTAATAAAGACCTCTTAGATACTGATGCCCTTTTACACTTACAAGGTCTCCCAGACTCTTTTCTTCATTTTCTGGTCTGTAAAATCCCTGTCTATCTTTTTTTGAGATTCAGGATCTGACTGTTTGAAGTGTTTTGAGAGCTTCTTCTGAAAAATATCATACCAGGGCACTTTTTTATTGTGTTCAGGCTTTTTTATTTGAGAAGCTTTGTCACATATATGTCTGTGTTTGTTGTGTGGCTTATAGATATAGACAGAATTTGAGTAACTGCTTGTGTGAATATATAGGGCATATTATATTGCTCATACTGTTGAGTACTTATTAAATCTGAAGGTAGTTTCTGCCTCAATTTATACTTTTCCATCTTTTGCACAGCCGGTTTTAGATGCAGGCAAAGAAAGCAGCTGTACAGGAAGGCAGAGTGGCAGATTTAGCAAAATACTTCCATTACTGGACAAACATATCTCTGCTGCTCTCTTCTGCCTATGTTTGAATGCTGTCCCTGGTTTGAGAGTGAAGATGGAAGGAATTGTTGTGCTAGCATAGAGCTGAGTGGCGTTGCCCTTCTCCAGCCTACAGTGTTACACTGCAAGGCAGGGGATTATTTGAGTTCTGGTTTGATCTGGGACAGAGGAATTGGGAAGGGAGTGAGCGTGCCTGGACAAGCCTCTGACATGATCCCGATCTGGGGCAACGAGCAGGTACATACTGTGTGTACATGTGTATGTTATAAAATAATGATCATAGGCTTCAAAATTGAACTCTATCATGGCTCGACTTCTTGGTAAACTAGATTTGTAGTGCAAAGAGACCTATTAGTTAACTTTTTTCTACTTAGTGTTACAAGTTCTCAAGATTTCACTATGAATCCCACAGTAATGGTTATCTGATGTGTTTCATTCACTCCTGTTACAGTAGCTATTTCAATGTTATAAGAGCTTAAGAAAAAATTTTAATCTCCAAGAATGGAGAGAATCTGCTTATGACACAAACCAGAATGCGAATAAGAATATAGTCCTATACAATGTGTTATTAACTCCTCCTTTATATCCTCAAAGTGCTACAAGTTTTCAGGAAAATGAAGAATGGACATTATTTGACCTTGTTCATTTGCCTAAAACATCTTCCTGGTTTTCTGGTCCCCCCAAAATAATGCTGCGCATTGGCAAGGTGGAGTTGGCAGCTATCTATATCTAGATTATCTTTTAATCACCTAAGCCCAATGCTATCCGCACACAATTTCAGAAATATGTTTCACAAAAGCTTGTAGTTTAGTGCTATCTGTGGAATTTGGGCTACTGTGACCCATTTAGGCATTGGTGAGTAGGCCTGAACTCTAAAGGTCATATCCAGCCTTTTATCAAATTGAGAAGCATTTAGATGTGTTGGTTTGCAGTGGATCGGCATTTATTCTTGAGGCTGGCTTTTGCTATTTGTAATCAGGATAGGAACTATGACAAAATGAATGATGGGTCTCTCTTGTGATGGTCAGTACAGAGACAGTTCTCAGTCTGTACTGCTGAGAGTGGATGGCTTCTTGCTTGGGTGAGAATGGCTTTTTTGTTTGTGGCCTCATTCCTTGAAGTGTCATGAAACTTGAAGCATGCACTTTGCCTTCAAAGCAGCAGTTTTCAGAGCTCTGTGCCCCGCCGTGTTCTAGATGTGTCAATTCTGTTCCTCCCATTTATACTTGCTGCTGGTATTCCAGGCAGTGTTCATTCCTGGAGGAAGTTTATATTCGTTTTCCATAAATCATGCCTTCTCTTTAATTATTTGTGCCTCAGAGCCCTTTCTCTCTGAAACTTCAGTGCAGATACGGCTCTTGGTGAGCCATTGCAGTCTGCAGTTTCCTCAGCAACAATTCTTTCTTGGCTGTTGAGATGGAGTTTGGACTGAAATCTATGTAATCACTGATGTACTCTCCAGCCTGTTAAAAGGTCAGCTTTTGCATCTGAGATGGAGTTTTTTATTTCAGCACTGACCTGATCTTTCTGTGTGTGTGTGTGTTTTATTTACCCTGTGCTTTTGCAGAGAGGAACAGAGTATTTTTGCATGCTACTTATACTGATATATACAGATCCTTATTGAGCCTCATATTTTAAAAGTAGTCCAAAGTCTGTGCTTGTTGATTTTGTAACACCCTGAAGAATAACTGTTTATTTGCCTTTTACTGGCACAGGAATGGATCTGAGTTATCCAGTTCAGAAAATAAGTTAGTACAGGGCTGATTTGAAGCTATTCTGCATTGTTGTTATTTTGTTGTCTTTGCTGCTCTGGAACTATTCAGTACTCCCTGCTCTATTAAACAGCTCTTTAAAACACCCTCAGTAAGCTCAAGAGAGACCAAAAGTTGTTTCCAAGAACAGAGTTTGCAGCTAATGTTTAAATAATAAGCTGGCATCTATTCGTTATTTTCCGTCTGTTTTAAATACAGTGCTAATACTTTACAGAATGTTGTACAACATACCAGAAGTTGAGCCACGAGGAATTTTTCAGATTTACCCTTCCCAAACTTGCAGTGAAAGCCAGTGATGCTTTCACTCCCAACTCAAGCAGATGTGAAGGATTAAAAAACCACATCAACCCCCCCCCCCACCCCCGCAAGATGCTGAAAGGAAAGAAAAAAGCCGGTGGGTTTTCTGGAGGGAAGTTTTAAGATTTTTGTTACAAGACCAACAAGCCCATACATAGAACCCACAGAGATCAACTATTACTGCTAAATTGTATTAGATGTTGCACAGCTATACATTGGAAGACTCTGGGAACACAGGGTGGTTTGTGGTGGTGCACTGTGATCTTAATCACACTTCATGCAGTGAGTTCAAAGCATTAGGAAAGCAAAATACCAAATCCCACAATACTCTTATGGGGTAGGCATGAGGCCTGCTTTCAAAACGGGGCACAAAGAATTTATTGTATATGTAAGCAGTTGCAGCTACTTAGCCTCAGAACCAGGATTAGAAAACATGCGATTGGACTTCTGCTCCCTCCCTTCAGTATTAATCGAGGTGAAGAGTTAATAAGAAGAGAAAAAGTCTGAACTGGTTGTTTCTCTGTGAATGTATTTATGAACAAAATGATGAAGCTGGACAGAGACAAGTCCCTGGTCATGTTTCACTTTGGTGTAACTCCCTTAGGATCAATAAAACTAGACTTCCATTAAATCTTATGTAGTCTGGAATAAAAACTGGGTAATATTAATAGAATTCAAAATGAGAACTTACCTTGTCGGGCTAGTTTCTACACTGAAGTGGGTATCTAATGTTCTGGAGTAAGAGAGAAGTCTAAGAGGTAGCTGGAGTATAATTAATCCATTACATTATGTTCTTTCCATGCATGGAATTTTAAGGCTTGGTAACAGTAGATAGGGATTGTTTTAAATAGAAAATCAATAAGTAACTTTGAGGATAAATCTATTGTAAAACAAGCCATAGTTATCTTTAGTTAGACCCAAGGAACAGCCAATGGAAAAATAACTTTATTGAATGGATAGCACTGCTACTGAAAACACTTTTCTAGTTGATACGTTTTGATGATTGCAGGAATCGGACAGTATAACTAAAGGGGTATATGCCATAACTGCCCTTCTGCCTCCAGAAACTGTACATCTCCACACCACACAAGGTATTTTGCAAATTAGCATCCATCTAAACATGAAAAAAATGTTCACTGAGATTCAGATATAATTGAGCAGTTAGCTTTAATGTGTCACACACTCTGCTACTGCACCTTGCTTTGAAGTTCAAGTATCTTGCATTGAATTATTTTAATCTTTGTTTTAGAAACTCTACAAATACATTATCCTCTCCTGAGAAAATCTACTGGGCTACTATTCCACTGTCAGCATGCCAATCCCAGTGTCCCAGCATCTGTAGCTGCTGCCTCCTGACCCACACCTAGTGCATCTGAAGATGCACTTCCTGCCTGAGACATCTTACCGTTTTCTTGCTCCTGATTTCCCACAGTGTTTGCTCATATGCTTCAGTCCTATCCAGAAATGCATTTCTAATCTAGGCCAGGTTTCCTATGTGTTTGCCCAGGTAGCTCACTCCTCACTGGAAGAAGCTGTTCCAATCATGGGGCTGCAGAAAATCTACTGTTACAACAGCATATCCATTCTGTTGACTAAGGCATAATTTGCTCCCCTTAAGTTCTTCTCTAAATTAAGTTAACATTACTATCTTTGCAATTTTTGATGGAACTGC
Source organism: Corvus kubaryi (assembly GCF_017639235.1). Taxonomy (NCBI): domain Eukaryota; kingdom Metazoa; phylum Chordata; class Aves; order Passeriformes; family Corvidae; genus Corvus; species Corvus kubaryi. The sequence goes on from NW_024581726.1 coordinate 62,948, forward strand.
ATAATGGAGACTGATGTGGTGTTTTTAAGAAAGACTTTAGATGAAGCAGTTTCAATGGAGTCCAAGGAAAATGCATGTTCCTGTGAATTTTAATAACAAGTCTAGGAAATGATATTGAAAAATTCCTAGCTACAGTGAACAATTAATCTAGAGCTGCTGCAAAATTTCAGTTGGTTTTCCAGAAGACACCAGCTGCTTTTCTCTGATGCCTGTGTGTGTAGTTTCTAAGATGGACAGCAAATCTTTGTTGCATTTGGGTTGTTCGAACAAGGTGCAGAAATTACTTAAGTTTAATTCCTAAAGTGCAGATGCTTTCTAATTGTGAAAAAGCTGAAATCCTGTACCATTCCCAAGGTTTTCTGAGAGCTTAAGATCACTGAATGTGCCACAGCCTGATTTTATTCATCTGGCAGCAACTCTCAAGATTTCTGTTGTTCTAGTAACAGCTGTAAATATTCTAGAGTACCCAAATAGCTGAATGAAGATCTTTGGTTTTGTTTTGTAAAGTGTTTACAAATATTTACGTAAAAAGTGAGGTGCCGGCAATACAGAACAGTAATACGGGTAGACCCAGTGTCAGTTCCAGTGGTATCAGTGGACCTATTCTCAGTGATTACCAAGTCAAAGGGGGTATGTGTCATGCTGCAGTCTCAGCACAAAAATGATTCCTCGCATTTTTCAGAGTTCATTTTCCATCCTGAGTCCTAACTTTCAAAGAGGTTCCTAATTATTCATGCTTCCAAGAAAAATACACTCCAGTTCAAGTAAGTTGGGTAGCTTAATAGAAAATTTAAAATGTGACATAAAGGCTGATTTTATTGGAGAAATACAGACTAATTATATTTCCTAGTGAAAGGGTTTAGAAAAATTAGGATACAGAGGCCAAGATAATGCCACTGAAATTCCAGAATGTTTTAAGCCACAATTTTTTTTTTTCCTCCCAAATATCAACAAAAAGAAACTTGGATGATTTATGTCCCCTCTCCACTTCTTTCCTCTAGGTGATCAGTTCTGACATGTTAGGAAAATAATCATAACATACATGTTTGGACATGTTTTTTTCCTGTCTTATTATGAACTATTTATCTATTAGTAGTAGACTTCTTATTTTAATGTGCTTTGGTGGAAGAAGCACTTAGGATAATCTTACTACTGTGTAGCAAGGCTTCCTAAAATGCTATAGCAATCTTCAAAGAATGCTAATAAAACTTCGTAGCACAGTCTGCCACTGTGCCTTTTGTACAGGTTGCATTTATTATTTTTTTTAGGAAAATTTTCTTCAGAATATCTTAGTTTAGAAAAATACATCGAACATTATAAAAGCAAGAATGTGAAAGGTTAAAGCTCTTAACTCTCTAACTCTTCAGGTTTAGGAGACTGACACAATATACATAAGTAATCTTCTTTTGCATAAAAATATTGCACTGCATTTTAGAGGTATGTTGATGTATTACAAATCTCAAAAGCTAGGTGGTAAAACTTCAACTTTCAGTCCAGTTGGACTAAAATATTTTGATTATGGGAACAGTCATTGGTACTATAAAAAGTACTACCCAGCATTCAGACTGGTGTGTTTTGTATGATTGTTGCATTTTAACGGGGGCTGAGGCTACTGATGGTTTTGTAATACTATAAATATTTCTGGTAGAGGAAGATTATTGGCTAAATTTTTTTTTAGGCTCTAAAGGTGTAAATGCAATTCAGTGTATGAAAATGTCTAAAATTAAATGTTAATAGGTAGCTACAGCTTGTAATACATTTAATTCATTTTCACTTGTTCTTTCATACCTTTCTGAGCCCTGAGTCAGAGGGAAGGGAAACTTATGGCAGCTTGAGAGGCTGTTTGTTTCAGCATCTTGGTATTTTGTTTTCTGCATGACTTCTTTTTTGCAGCCATTACAGCTATAGAGGTTGGTAACTGAACTTTGAAATCAGCAGGAACACAGCATTCACTTAATCAGCCATAGTTGCACTAAATAATGCTGTCAGTGTCTAGTTTGTTTTGTGAAAATTATCAATATCTTGGTTGTCAGGCCTCTCTGCAGTATCAGTTACTACCTTAATACTCTACAGACCTGTCAAATAGCTTGGGCAAATGGGCGGATGGAATTATATATCCACATTCCCTGTTACCCTGTACTTCAAACCTACTGACTGTTACATACATGGAAATAAAGCTACATGGTTATCTAAGTATAGCCATTATAGACAGGTATAAAAACCCTGTGTCTTGAAATGAGTTCAGTGAAAGGCCATAACACAGTAAGAAAACTTTTCTAACAGGTGTGCTGTAAAGCATTCTGTGTTCTCTAATGTAACCATAGGCTAGAAAAGATCTGCTCTGTTTCTGTGGTGCTGATAAAGTATGTTGTGTGCAAAAAAAGGTAAGCCATGTGATGGTGGTAGTAGTTACCTGCTTATAAAGGTTAAATGAATGGACAAGGGGAACAAATATTCTAGCACATTCTAAAGGGGCTTTCTGCTGCTTCCACAAGATACCAAGGAGCAGTCTAAACTAGCACTGTCCTCCCTCTAAGAATCTTGGCATAGGGTCATGATGTGGGAAAAGGTGGAGCTAGGAAAAGTGTTTTAAAAACTGTTCACTGAAGCGGTAAATTACAGTAGCCCATTGAGCTGTTTCAGTTTGTATCCAAGATTCACTGAGTCTCCTGTGACCCACTGCCTTGAAGGCTTGAAGGAATTAATTGGAAAGAATCTGAGGAATTAATGAAATTAATGACATGAAGTTGTGCTTTATATGCTGTATCTCTCTAGACCTGCATGTGTATATTAGTACAAATGGTCTTTCTGATGGGCTTGTCAAAACATCAAAATCAAAGAAAAATGCTGGTAGAGTGATTATCAACTTGAAATAGGCCACAAGCCCTAAGTAGATCTTGTTAGGAGTATTTCATTAGTTTAGTAATGAATAATAGACACTTCTCCAATTACTTCATATTCCTATTGAGTTGTTAGGAAAAAGCTAAGTATCGACAGGTATAAAAATACTGAATAAAATAAACCCCAAATAGGGAAAGAATTATAAATATATAATTTTAAATATGTGATTTCTAGTAATAACATACTAGATAGTCCTGAGGTGTCCTAGAGTGCCTGGGGGAGTATGAGCCTTTCCAATTTTCAACTCTGTGCTTAAAATCAGGGTTTAGGAGTGGTAGTAAACATTTGTGGTACCTTTTGTCAGTTTGCTTAGTGTCTGAGCATCTGTCTCTACAATAGAGGTAACAATACATTTATTCCACCAGAAGGTAGTGAGATTTAATGTCAAAGAATTTGTGTAAATTTGGTAAATTTGAAGTGCTGGATGAAGCAGGGTAGATGCATGGCAGAAGGTCTGAACACAGCAAGTGAAAGCAAAGAGCCTTCAATCTGTTTTGATCTGCTAATGAAAACTAACTAGTGCCCATAAACTAAACCAGGTTTTTCACTGAGAAAAAAGTGAGCATAAATTTTTTACTTACTTGCAGTCTTGTGAAAGTGTAGGAGATGTCTCTCCTCTCAATCTGGAGCATGCCAGTGCAGAACTGAAGTTCTGTACTACTTTGCTGGTGCTCCAGGCAACCCAGTTTCTTCTCCATCCTTCAAAATGAAACAAATTCAACCAACCAAAAGCCCTGTTGCAGAGAACAGCACACAGTCTAAGAGTGAACTGTGAGTCTGTAATTTTATTTTATTTTATTTATTCTGTTACAAGACAATTTGGCATTCATCAGAAAACTCCCTTTTAAGCAGTGGTGCTCTCTGCTTTTAGAGTTTTACAGCAGGTTTTGGCTGTAAAAGTTGCCTGTGAGGTGCTTTGTGTTGCCTTGGCCAGTGTCAGACCAGTCTCTTGCTGTGGTACATCACTAGCTACACGTGAGAAAGCTCAGTTCGGAAAGCCATCATTAAGCAGAGGCTGGAGGGAAGGGTGGAGGAGAGGAAGATCTGCTGGAAACTCAACAGGGAGCTCTGGGCAACTGGCAGGATATGAAGGTGGGCGGCAATCCCTCTCGGGGTTGCACGTCTCTGCGAACAGGTCTGTGCAGGCTGCTGGATGTGAAGGCCTTCCAGGCTCACAAACCATTCTCCCGGGCAGCACAGCACAAGGGTGCTACGGTGTGGATTTTGAAGGTTACGTTTGTGTTGGCTGCATTCCTTGTTCGAAGAGTAGGAAAGGCTAAAGACCTCAGGCTGTTGCTGGGTGGTAGCTATTTCAACTTGAAGGCGTGTAGCTGCCTGAGAACAGCATGCTTTTGTTTTGCTTTGTTTCTTTTTTTTTTTTTCTGGTGGAAGTTTTAATTCATTGTGATTCTTTTTAAGTAGTTGGCAGAGATGTGAATAGACACTTTACTTCTTCAAAAGGCTTATGGAATAGAATTGCATAACTTTGTACTTTTCCTATGCAAAGCAGAGTAAGTTCGATGTAAATACAGTGGCTAGTCTCTGAAAGATACCTTGGTTTCTTCCAAGTCCTGTTTATACCCCATGAAATCCAAAAACTATAAAATCACCTCTGCTGCTATGAATTGTCTCACTGAATGATGAAAGAGGAGAAGTTTGAGTAGAGATACCTTGGCAAAACAAGAACTGGAAGTTCTCTCTCTCCTAGGAGCTCCAATAAGGTTGCAGCTAGCCAGCAGTGTGTCCTGAACAATAGATCTCTGATCTTCTAAAAGATGCTAGGGAGCCTTCCAGAGAATTCTGCTTTCTTGTTTCTGTGCTGTTTAATTGCCTTTTTTTTTTTTTTTTTTTTTACTGGATTCTGATGAAAATAGATGCAGTTGAAATCCTTTGAGGCAAGGCCAGCACTTTTAGGAGTATGCATTGCAGATGGGATTAGGAAGTGTTTCTCAATAGGCTTCCAGTGGTTTATGTGTACATATCTGTTATTCAGGGAATTATGCCAAATTCTGGTAACATTGGTTGAGATGTGAATTCTAACAGCTCCTGGCTTTGCCTTCAGTCAGGGTAGCTGCTATGCTATGTCTGAAAATATCTGTCTGCTTCCCTCCAGCCTGTGTATCACTGTTACCAGCCTGTTCCTCTGTCATACTATAGGCAAGGTGGCTGTAATGGGTACTTTGTCTTTCAGCTGATTTGGATTAGCAACAGTTGTTAAATGTGGGCATTTGTGTATTGCTCATGCCTGCAGTGAAGCAGCTTTGTGCTACAAACATTTTAGTTAAGCATGTTAAGATATTTTTGAGTATCTTAGTTAGGCCTTGCTTAAACACCAGAAGTGGTGTTTGACTTTAGACATGGAAATTTCATCTATTATAAGGCTTTTTACTTGGGATGGCTGGGCTTTATAGAGTATTTGACATTATTTGCATTCTTCGCCACAGAAACCTGAGCTGCTGGGGCTAATGGCTGCTCAGTTTAGGAATACAGGACACCTAGTGGGATAAGTATTGGGTGGGTGTGGTGATTTGCTTGGATTTGAGATGATAAACTGTTGGGTTTTTTCTTTTGTATTAGGTTTGTGTGAGCCAAAACAGTTTTCATTTTCTGAGAATGAAGATAGGTGTATATATATTTAATCCCCTGTAATTATAATAGTTGTGATCTAATATGTTTAATTTGGTCCTAGAGCCCAGAGTTATCTTGATTGTGCTGAGGCTTTTCTCACTAAAAGGCATTCTCCTGCAAGGTGAGGCCCTGTGAAGCAGTGCTGCAGTAACTGACTTCAAGAGCTGCTGTAGCTGTGGGCACTTGACGTTCTCTCTTGAAAACTGGTATTTTGGTAAGGAGCTCTCAGTATTGCATTCAGACCTTTCCTTTTTCTGTTTCTAACTCCATGATTTCACCAAAAATGCTCAGTTTTGACCATGTTTTATTCCTTGTGAATATTAGGTACAAATTCTGCTGCGGTCTTGCACAATTTTTGACAGCTTTTGTGGCAAATGGCTGGTGATGCTGAAGAAAATCTCCCTGAAGAAACAGAAGTTGAAGAAAAAGCCTATTCAGCATGCAGTGTAGATGAAGATCACAAATACTCTTGTTACTGTGACAGATGGTGGCAATTTAGGATTCTTCCTTGAGCAGACTGATGCCCGTCTTGAGGATGTGTAACAGGTTTTCAAGGAGAATGCTGCGGTTCTCACAGCTGTTTGAAGCATGATGTTTCACCCCATTTTTCTCACTGTTCCCTCTTCTGTTTTCAGGTTGCTGCCTGCCCCATCTGGCTCTGTGGTATTGCTTGGTGCACTGTCCTTTATTGTTTTGAGCCATTGCTTGAATGCCTCATTAAAAGCTCTGTGCTTCAGGGAAGGGGAGAGAGGTGCCTTCTCAGGGATCGGAACTAAGATTGGCTGGGGATCAGTAAGAGTTCCTTTCCGTCTCCTCCAGCATGCAGAGTCATCATCCCAGCCCTACTGACTTGTCACTTGTGCTTGGTGCTCTCTGGTGACGTTTCTTGAGCACAGTGAAAACCACAAAATAAATCGACTAATGAGGGTGGAGTAATTTGGGACTATTGCAAGTGTCCTTGCTCTCCCAGCTCAACAGGAAGCCTTTAATAAGAGTTTTCCTAAATAATGTTGCATGCGAAATAGGGATTTCTGCTTCGTTCTTGTAACAAACAGCCATTTCATGAAACAGTGTGGTTTTTTGCCTTTTGGTACATTCCAGAAGACTTTATACCTTTGCTGGTTACTGATTGATAGTTCTGTGCTGAGCTCCCTGTAATTTTGCAATAAACTAACAAGGAGGCTGAGACCACAAGTTTACAGAAAATTGCTTATTTACTCAACTGGATTTACAAGGATGACAAAGTCAGATTTAGTAGTTTCAGTGTGGTCTAGGAAGGGCAGGAGGAGTACTTGAAAAATTGTACTGTATAAATAACCAAACAAAAAATAGTTTGCTTATTCTTCTGTGTAAAGTTCTTAGGCCAACTCTCTCCCAGGACCTGCAGGGATTTTCTGCATATGCAGAAACTTTGCTATTCCTAATAAATGGAGGTGTTGTGAGTTTAGGCACAATAAATAAGTTGGTTTTTTTTTTTTTTACTTTTCTAATGTTCTTCCAAAAAACTAGCATCTGCTGAAATCACATCAGTGGAAGGTGACTCTGTTTTCACAACCGCATATAAAGATTTTAACAGGATTAACACTGTTGTTGACTTTTGGATTAAATCTTAGAAGTAGCAATAATCTGTCTAGAACCTGAATGCTGTTTTCCTTGGGAAATCCTTGTGTCCATTTTTTTCCAGGTATTGGCACCTATAAAAAGTGAGAAAATGATCAGAGGAGTAAGTTGTGGGGAGTTTAAAACATGTCTAAAATTAGGAAGTTGAAAAAGTATTCCTACTGTCTTCTTGTGTTTATCTCTGGGTTTTCTAACTAAGAAGGATTCTTCTTGCTGTCATAACACTTCTAATTGTTAGATGAGGTTATTTTACAATCTGAGGTTGCTATGCTGAAGTAAAAATTTGAAGTAAAAGATTTGGAAATTGTGTGGTCCGTCATTTGTGTGGTATTTTAAATAGTAGACTTTTTCCCAGAAAAGATTTTGAAATCTGAATCTGAGTGAATTTCTAAAGAGTTGGTAATTCTGTCAGAATTGGAAGGCTGAGGACTGTAAATTTTCACTTGTTAAATAGCTCCCTTAACCAATGGCAAATTAATAAGCTGAAAGCTTAAAGGCAGTGGTTCATTGAACTCCATGGGAGACTGTATGAGGCATGTTTCTAGTGTTACTGAGCCATCTAGCTGACCTTTTCAGCTTCCTCTTTTAGCAGAGAGCGGAGAGTGTTTTCCATTCATGTACAGTTGCTGACGGAAGAAGCCCTACACCCTTTGTTCATCACAAAGTAGAAACAGAAAAGCAATAGCACAACTTCCTTACCTGTTGCACATGTCTGGACATGTTGTGCATGGACAGGTGTGATGGTTTTTTGTGACTCTTAGTGACAATGAAGATATTTTGTTCCATTAGTTGATGTTGGAAGTAGGAGCTCCTCTTAAAATACTGGGTGTTTTTAAAATACAATCTATTTTAAAATACTGTGTATTTCAGTATGGTAACATCAAAATACCATGTAGCGTTATTCTCACTGTTGAGTGTTCTGCTGGAAGTTAATAAACGTATGACTGGCTTTGAACCTCTTGAGAGGAAGCTGTGCTTGGCTGGTAATGATGTCCAGTATCTGTCCAAAGGAACCACAACAGAGGCAATTTTTCCTTACCTGCTTAGCCTGAGGACTTGGCTGGTCTCCTGTACTAAACAGGTTAAATTAATGGCAGATCTACAATGAAAAGCTGAAGTGCTATTGCTAGTTCAGTGCAGGGCACTCTCTGGTAAGTCTGCTTGGACTGGTGGCCCAGCTTGTTTCCAAGCACTGTTTAGCAGTGTGAGGAGGTTTCTTTCAAGTGTGGCACCTATCAGACCAACCCGAACCTTCGTGTTGGTGGTTTGTAGGATTCAGCATAATTAACATCAAAAATAGTATTATATTCTGTTGCCCATATGTATGAAGCGATATGTGAGACTCAGCCAATGCTGTCCATGCACAAATGTGATTCCTCACCAGAAAGTCTCAGAGATGTTTCACACCAGATTTCCTTTGTCTGCCTATGTGTTCTCTCCATATCACACACACATTTAACCATTCCCTCAAACACTTATTTGCAACTCTCTGAATGTGTCGAACCATTTCAAAGGATAGCAGAATGGAGTGTAAGCATGTCTTTCAGGTTAGTGAAGGAGACTTTGGGGAAAAAATTAATAAATTCTTTAAATGTGCTGCTGGAGTCATGTGATACCAGTATTCAGGGCTTCAAGTTTGATGCCTGTAGGACTGGTGACTGCTGAAAATGTAGGGTTTTGTTTAAGTGGCACTTTTTACTGCCAAAATATTTGTGACCAAAGTTTTACTCATGGAAAAATAAAGCTTGGCACTTTCCAGTGAGGGCATATGGTTGAAGTTTTGAAGATAGATGTATCTATTCAGAGGAATTTGCTGAATCTGTGTGCCTTTTTTCTTCATAACTGTAGCAAAAGACCAGCTCTTTTCTTCTGTTAGTGACCCACAGCTTGTTTGAGCTAGTGAGAATTTGGAGTACTCTGCACACTCTCAGAATGACGTTCAAACTGTATTATGGGAGCTGCACAAAGATACATGAAAATACGTATATATGTGTGTGTGTGTATATATATATATGCTAATAGGAATACCTGTATTTGATGAAAGAATTTTGCAGTAAGCAAGGCTGCAGAAGTGTCACGGGGAATTTGATGCCAAATTTAGTGCTAACAGCCTTGTCTTGTGGCTGAACTTGTCTTATGGAAGAACTGCATCTGTTTTGGTTCTGTAGGCCTATAGAAATGAAGAATAATCTTCAATTAATTCCAAAATAAGCATTCTGTATGTATATATGGCTTCATCTCAGAGGAAGTGTGCTTATTCAAGGTAGTATTTAAATATGTATTTAAGCAAAATGTGTAACCATCAGTGAAGTCATGGAACTAAGGATATACTTAATTCTCATACTCCGAGCAAGTCAGAGAAGCACATTTACTTGGGTAGGACTCTACTTTTTTTAACTGATCTTTTAAACTGTATAGCAGGTAATCTAGGGTATTAGTATTGAATAGTTACTGAAGGATACATCAGAAATTGAAATCTAGGTTCAGAGGCATAGCTTGAGTTAAACACAAAAGGTGAAGAAGATTTTCAGTCCTACAGCTAACAGTGCTGTGGAGTTCGTGGTTAAGGAGGAATCTGGAAGATTTAAAAAACAAGCAGTTGTGTTATTCTTGTTCATTTTTCTTTTGATTTTTTTTGAAGCCTTCAAAGTTAGTTTCCTTTGAAGGAAAGCAATAGGAAATATGGTGTGCTTTAGGTATTTTTTTCTATTAAAAATGCTCCTCAAGCATGCTAACATTTCTTTAAAATGTGGTGCATAAATAATAAAATACGTGACAGCACAGTACAAAGATTATCTTGGCATGAGTCTGGGGTGACTGAATCACTTACAGAGCTTGATACTTGTTAATAATGTGATCATTGCAAAGTGTGCCAATGAAAACTTCATACCTCACCAGTACGTGTGAGTATAAGTTTGTTAGTGCGTTCTGTTTCAGCACACTTTCTAGTATTGGATACTATGGATATGTGAGTCTGTGGCTTTTGTGACACAGTGAAAACAAAGAGAATGGTTTCAAGAAGGAAAGGTCTCACATGCTGTTCCTTATCCCTGCTCTTGGCTGCCTACTCCTTTCATTTGCCTTCAACCAGTTTTGATGCCCATCCTATCACAAGGATGAACTAGCTCACTAAAATGGAAGATAAGTATACTAACAAGAAAAAAAAAAGGAAAAGTGACTTTTTTCCCCTTTATTAATAAATTGAATTATCTTACCTTGTAATCTTATGAACAAGTCAGCCATCAGTGGCAGCAAGGAGTTGCACGCACCAGACCCTTTCCAATCTGCTTTTGACTGCTTACAGGTACACACAGCAGCTCCAGGAGAAACAGCAGAGGGGTGTAATGTGTTTCTTGTGTGTTTGCTGCTAGCAGTATTGCAAGTTGTACCTTAGCTGAGGGTGTATGACCAAACAAGGCTGTTATCTACCACGTCCATGTTCACTGCAGTGATCATAAATGCCCAGTCCCAAAAGGTACATCCTGTGGTTAAGCTGTGCAGAGTGATCACAGCCAGCTGAAGTTTGTCAGAGCTTATAGTCAATAGCTGTGGAGTTCTGAGGGTCTTGAACTCCTGTTGAGTAAGTGAAGATTTGACTTACACACTTTTTGGTTTAGTTGATTCAGTCCATACAGCTCTCAGGCACCATCATGCCTGCTTGCCAGCACAGAGATGAGTGGGCTTGCATGAGCAGGGAGGTAGAGTCTTGTAAAGGTCACACACTCCATCACACTGTTGGCACCTCACGTCATGCTGCCTGAAGAAGACGTCCTGCAGCACCACCACTCCGATTACAACTCAATGATCTGACACAGCTTATGTGGGGTCTCAAAATGGGAAAAGAAAGGGCAGAGTGTGTCATATCTTACTGCTGAAAATATTAGAAAGCAGGAGGAAGACATGATCGGAGGGAGAGAAAAGCAGTGGAGGGAAGAGCAGAGAACTTCCTCTTCCTTTTGACAATGGTAAACTGTTACTTTATTCTAGTAGCATCGTGAAACTGCATCCAAGTAGTGTGTAGGATTCCTTTCTCCTGTGTCAAATACAGCTGAAGACAGGCCATTAATTTCAAAGAGAGTTTGTTTGCAGTGGGGTCTGTTCTTAGTGCAAGCAGAAGGTTAATTTTGGTTCTTAAAAAAAAAAAAAAAAGGTAATTTTTAAAGTTTATGTCAGTTAGCAAAGTGGAGACCAACTGTTATTGCAGAAAGTGCAGCTGCTTAGAGATCCAAAGCATTACAAGATAATTGTGGCTATAGCTATGCTTTTCTCTCTGAGGTGTTTGCTTAACGTTTTCTGTTACTAAAAACCAGTATGTGTTCAAAGGTGCAAGAAATTGTTCATCTCTTGTAAACATGACTATTGCTTATGCTGTCAGAGGAGAGCACTGTGGGTACTATAGTCTTATATACTAGAATTTTGCGATCCTGAAAAACACTCAAAAATATGTAAAGATAGCCCTGTAACATTTAGTACTTTTGTGCTTCAGATCAATGGGGATGTATCCCTACCACACCATGGCACTGTGTTTCAGCCAAAGGGAGAAAGTGTGTAAATTGTGTGGAAATTTTAGGAAAATAGATTTCCTATTTGCCTGTGAAGAAAATGGGCAGTTTTTGTAAAAAGCATCAAATTGTTCATGGAAGACGAGCGAAAGATGAATGAAGCTCTTCAGAACAGTAGTTCCATTTAAGGTGCCTGTATGTATCAACATACTTGTTGTTTAGTATTTCATCTTTTTAACAATATCCCTTTTCCTCCACTTCTTGCAGTTGACTCCTTCAGTTTCTGGAGGTAGTTCAAAATGTGTTGAATTTGCTGAAGATCAGTATAGAGGATCATCTTGATGCTATGCCTGGAGGATTCCAGTCCTGGGCTTCTCTCTGCCTTCTAGTAGCTATAAAAATTCATTTCCCTTCCTCCTCTCCTTGTCTGTTTGCAGGTTATCTTGACGAATCAGATTACCACATCACTGAGCAGTGGCCCTTCGATCCAGGCAGACCTGGTGTCTCCAGCTGATGATTTGTCCTTGTCTGAAGGTAAGAAATCCCTTCTATCAGAACTGAAACTCTACACTGATACAAATCCACACTGTAACTTGCAGTCTTCTGTTGAAATACAGGGGGCTGAGTCAAATTATCAAGTCTAACCTAACACAGTCTTGAAACAAAATTATTTTCCAGTTTCTCTGAAAATCCATGTATAAATAGAAAGTACGTGAAGTAGCTGAAAGGATCAAACACTTTCTAAAGGCTAGGAATCAATTTATGAGCCATGTCAGTTTCTCAGCATTGTACTGTCACTCATGTGCGTTTAAAGCATTATTTTCTTAGTCTTCTAAAGCTGCTGCAAGAGTAAATACACAGACCGGTCTGCAAATTTCATCTTATCTAATGATTATCAGTGATTCCAAAGAGAAACAACTGGTTATGAAGGAAGGAAACCAAATCCTCAGTCCTGTTCCTTGAATTACTACTGTCTGGTTTTCAAGTACAGTGCCTCAGACTGCATCTCTCTGTTGTGTGAATGTAATAGGGGGATTTTTATAATGCCATATATTACTTTACATCTTCATGCTTCTGTTTTCTGCAAGGAATTATAGAAAAGCACTTTTTTTGAGCAATAGTGAGGACTTACTGTGTTAAGAAGAAAAGATATTTCTGAATCAAGGTTTACAAAGTAATAGAATAATTTTGTTTTTTCCCACTTGCAAAGAATAGTCAGAGTACCCTCATGACAGACAGATGCAGAAAAGTTTGTTATTTACTGTTGAGTTCATGCATAGATCCAAACGTGTGATGCAAAGCAACGCTCATCTTCCTTGCAAAGGCATGATAATTGCACGTAGACTTTCCACTTTGTATAACACGGGTATTCACGCTCTTTGTCTCCTTGCTGCACTTTCTGGTGGTTCTGGTCAGATTCTCTGTGTTCTGGTTGATCACAGAGTCATCTCAAGCTTGTCTGATTTAACATGAGTACAGCTTGGTGGCAAAAATAACTAAGCAGTGGTTAAAATTGACATTATTTCTGTAACTCATTTCAGTGGACAAGAGAAAGAGCTTGAAGATAGATTTAAGCAGAATTTCAGGAAGTAGCAAGTAACTTCAGTGCAATGCCTTAACACTGATTGATGTGTTTACTTCATAATTTTGTCGATAGGGGCTTGGCAAAGCATGGCCCATTAAATAATTTCGGAATTGTCCTCGTGGCTTTTATTGGCTCCACACATTGCCAAAGTATCTCTGAAGTACATTGCTTGAATACTGCTCCCTACCTCTGGCAGAAAGAGTTGAAATTTGGTAACTAGATTTGGAAGATAAAGGCATAGTTTTTCACCTTTATGATTTCCTTCTTTCCCAGACAAATGTTCTTGATCACAGTACTTGTGCTTCTCTTTGTCCTTTAGAATTGCTATGTATGAGTTCCTTTGAAAAGAAAGGCACAGCTGACTCTGAAGTGGGAGTAATAACAAAATATGTTTTCAGTAAAACATTTTTGTCCTGTGGTTAAAATATTTGAAGATACTTTGGAAAAACACATGGAATAGTTGAAGGGTTTCTAAATTTCCCAGCACATATGAAAGATTCTCAGTGCTGTGCATCAGCCGTAGTTCAAGAGTATTCTGGAATCAGGACTACGCAAGAGAGGGCATAATGATTTTTCTAGCAGTTACAGGTTATTAATGAAGCATTCATGTTGTGTCTAAACTACCACCATTGCTTTTCACCTTTTAACTCAAGAATGAGTTAAAATGTATTGGTGCTCTGTGTTTTATTCCTTTATTGCTCTCATTCCTTGTTTTTAATGAAGGATCTGAAGTGGTAAGATGTGCCAGCATCACACTTGTTGAAAAGGGACACGTTTATTTTGCCACAGGACAAGAACAGTGCAGACATCAGTAGTGCAGGCTCCTTCAGTAATTCAAGTTTTATCAAGGGATGTAGGGCTGATAAACTCCTTTCCTTCTCTGCCTTCCTTTCTTTCTTGACTAACATTGATATGGCATTTACTTACTGTGTTGTGTAATGGAAGAACACAGTGTATCTCCACTCTACATACTTTTCTCCCTATGTCTTTCTTATTTATAGAATGACTGCTTCTGGATTTCCATTTTTCATCCCTTTTAACCCCTGCTGTCTATATGTGAGTAAATGTGGAATTTCAGGCTTATGCAACATGTGATTTCCATGTTTATCTTCCTACCAAAAGACACAGGTGTGTTTCAGTGCATTCTTTTAACATCATGGTGTTGCCCTTAATGTATTTGGTGTTAGCTCTTGAACAGCCTGAAAGCAGCAATAAACTTTTGATAATCTTTTGTACTTTCAGAATCCTAAATTAATTAGTCTTTTAGAGTTAGTATGATAGTAATAATACTACTCTTTTACAGCTGTAGAATTTACAGGAAAGAGTACTTAGGCGAGTAGCCCAAGTGCACGAAGAGTGTATGTTGCAGAGTTAGGGATAAGAGGCCAGATTTGTGACTGGGTCCTTACTTCATTGTTCCTTGTCACTCATCACCAACTAAAGCTGAATTTGAACCAGTGACCTAGATGTGAAAGGACCCATAACACATTATTAGTCCTGTAAGCAACTCACTGCTTGGTTTGTATATGTCTAATATGTTGTTTTAATCTTATCTGAAATCAGAGTCCCTTCCCTATAAATGGTTTGCTAAGAGGGTAATCTTTCTTAGATAGAGGCAGAAATAAAAATTTCAAACTGAATGTGCTATTAGAAAGAAGTGGAATGTTACAGTGTCCTTTGTTTTTGCTTCTGATTTTGCTTGAGAAGGGAATTGCTTGGGTTATGTGTTAGATTAGGCAAGAAACCAAGGAAGCTGTTCATCTGATGTGTGACAGAAAGTTAATCTGATGAACAAGCTGAAAGGACATTGTCAAGCTGTTTCAGGCTCAGAG
The DNA here is from genome assembly GCF_017639235.1 of Corvus kubaryi. NCBI lineage: Eukaryota > Metazoa > Chordata > Aves > Passeriformes > Corvidae > Corvus > Corvus kubaryi. Next base: position 78,016 of record NW_024581726.1, read on the forward strand.
CTTGTCTTCTGTAAGATTGTAATGCAGTGCATAAAAATTGTGTTCTAAAAATATGTTAGATTCTTATGAGAACTTGAATGGATTTATAAAAGCAGTGCTGGCTGTAAAATCCCACCACTTATGTAGCAATGTAAGAATTCATGAACTGTTTGTTGGTATTTCTTGTAGGAAATGGTTATATCCAGCTAAATTCCCAGATCTGTACATACTCCTGCTTCCAGATAGAGAAAAAAAAAAAAAAGCATAGTTTGCCACAAATTAAAGTTACGAATAAAATACCAAAGTTTCTCTACTTATAGTCTGAGTCCTTGCATTCATTTGGCCTTTACATACTTGTCAGATTATCAGATGAAGGAGTTAGGGCTAATAATACTTTTCTCCAGCTCTAAAATTCTTAGACATGTAGGGCTGTCATTTCTTCCCCAGGAAAAAAATTCAGTTTTTGCTTGTAACCTCACCATTCTTACGTAGCCGTCTCTCAAACCTTGTCATCAGAGGGGATAGTCTGGAGGATGATGGTGGACATTGCTGTTTCACTTCCATCCTTGCTTTGTGGAATAGCCTCTGTTTAATTCTTCCAAAGACAACTTGGAGAAGCCTAAAATTATTTTACGTTGCAGGGGTGGTCAGACAAGCCCAGGAGTACCCTAAGAACTAATGCTTTATCATTTAAATATAAAAAAATAGCTCTTACCCAATTAAAATAATATCTTTAGTTAAAAGAAAAGTTCAAGCTGCATTAGGCTACATGAACAGTAGAAATATTTTGTATGACTGTTAATGGATTTTTTTAAACAAGTTATCTGTGGCTGTACTATTTTTGCTATTTTTGTGAAGTTCACATGACTAAATTTTGCCTAATATAAAAAGTCTTTAGAAACTAATTCTAATCCTGTGTATTTTAGCACTAGGCAAACAGGGAAATTTGTGTTTCATTTGTGTACTGCAGAGATAGGACAAGATGGCCTGCTTGAGAGATCCCTTCTAGTCCAGTAGTGCCTATGCTATTAATGTATTTGCAAGCTCTAACTTCCTCTCACAGACATCAAAGCCAAACTCCGTCTTTCTTGGAAAAAATTTAGGAGTGTGTTGGTATTAACAAGAACAGTATTCCCCTCCCAGCCTGCGCAAAGCGTCAAGCAAAAAAGAGGAATGCTGTCTTGGGCTTCTTAAGTCTCAGATAATACTTTCAAATACTTGTTTGAAAAAGTCAGAATTACTTTGTGTTTAAAATTGTCTCTAAACTTGCACTAGATCTGGAGAGGCCAGTGTTCAGTCTTCTGCCATTAGTGTTCATCAAGCGGTTTGTCATAGCATTGTATATTTTTAGTGCACAGTGTCAGCAATGAGTTTAGTCTGACCTTTTCATCTTTGTTACTCTGATCTTGAATTCTTTTAAGCTGTTGAGCAGGAGTAGGCTTTCGTGTTTTGGAGACTGGAGACCACTAAGCTACCATAATATCTCCCACCCACAGGATTTTCCTACTTTAGTTTAGGAGCAGAAGATTTGAAGCTGGAATCTTCAACTTCTCTTCCTTCCTTTGCTCTTGATCCCTTGACATATTGTGGTTAAACTGTTTTATTCTTCCAGCCTCAGTTTACCTTTTTTTAAAATTTGGGACTTTATTTTTCTTTTGCAACTTTTTTTTCTTAATATTTCCTGTATTCCTATAGGGAAAATAATGGATTGACCTTCTCTTCACCTTAGTAAGATCAGTTCTGTAGTTTATTACTTTTTTCCCTTCAAATCTCCTTTTTTCAGTCCTGGTGCCAAATGGAGTGAAAACACTGAAGGAATTATCAAGTGAACTGAGGAGCCCCCAGAGATCAGAGGCTGTTGGTTGGTTTAGGATTGTTTATTTATTGATTTATGTGTACACTTAATGCTTAGGGCTGGACCCACAGGTGACTTAATTAAAATAAAAAAGAATATTCTGTGAAACATAAAAATACCTGTTTTGCAGGAACTGTGAGCTTATGAATCAAGCAGCTGCTAAACAGGTTTCTAAAACACTTCCTCCTTGTAGTTTTAAAGCTAATGCACTTCATGTCCTTGTGAAGTTCTCCAGAATGATAGGAATTTAAATGCATTGGAAAGTATCATAACAGTCTGGCATGTTTTAGGCTGTTAGTATTTTAGCTGAATGCTCTGTAAAGTGATTGCAGTCTGATTTACACAATTTTGATTGAAAGAGGAGCTAGTTTGTATTGGATCATAGAAGCAGTATGTTAGTTAATTATAATACATTTTTGAATAGGATAGTTCATAAATTAATATCATATCATTTTAATATGAATTCACTCTGATTTTCTGAGACCCAAGTATTTGGGAATAATTACTAAACCCCCTTTATTTTTTTACCATTATGGTATAATCTGTATGGAGGTCACTAGCATGTTGAAACTCAAGAACCTTCTGACATGGTATAAGAAAGGTCTTTTGATTGTGACCCCTTATATGGACCCTGTGAAACGTAGTGAATTTTAAATATGCAAAAAGGCAATGAGTACAAATAACACTAATGGTATTTCCAGATTGTTTGGAAGGTGAATTCCAATGATTAAGCCATGTCTATGCATACTGAAGAGTAAATTTCCCTCAGTAAAAAACTGAAACTAGTGTGCAGCGTGAACCCTAAAAATTAAAGCACATTCCTGTAAGGGTAAAGAGGGGACCATATCATTGTATATAAATATGTGAAGGGAGAGTACCAAGAGGATGGAACCAGGCTCTTCTGAGCAGTGCCAAGTAACAGGACAAGAGGCAGTGGGCAGAAACTGAAGCACAGGAAGTTCCACCTGAACATGAGGAAGAACTTCTTTACTGTGTGAGTGAGCATGCACTAGAACAGGTTGCCCAGAGAGGTTGTGGAGTTTCCCTCACTGGAGATACTCAAGAACCATCTGGATGCAATCCTGTGCCATGTGCTCTATCATGACCCTGCTTGAGCAGGGAGGTTGGACTAGATGATCCACTGTGGTCCCTTCCAGCCTTACTGATTCTGTGATTCTCTAATGCAGTTCTCTTCTTGGTTTATGATTTATGGAGATAGGGATGTGTTGGGGTCTCCTCCACCTGCCATGTAGCCCTGGCAGAGGGGCCCTGGGACAGACACGGGATTTCCCTGCCCCTGCTCAGCCTCGTTCCCCATCGGTTGGTTTGTGTTCCCCTGTGTGGGCAGGGACCCTCGGGTCCCGTGATTGAGCAGTTCCTCGGCAGAGCCCCGGCCCTGCGGCTGGAGAAATAAACATCTCTGAAACATCTACCAAGAATAGGTCCATAGATATTTCCTTTCCACAGGACTCCTAGTTTGATATATGCGTGTTACAGTAATTCCCGCTGTAGCAGGGAAGTGCTACAGTATAGCTTTTGCTACATGATTTTGCTACAGTAATGATGATGTAGGGAAGCACAGTGAGATTTTGCCCTCTGTGTTTGCTTCGATATGAATTACTGTTCTCATCTGATGGTTTGGTTGGCACTCACACCCAACATCATGAACCCTTCTGTGATGGGACAGGAGAGCTCAGTGAGCCGCAGGATTTTGCTTCCAGGTCTGAGCCTTGAGCATCTCTGACTTCAGTGTTGGAGTAGATAGAGTTGCCTAAGTCACTGGTTCTCATTCACGTGAGCTCAGTAATGCAACAGCTGGAGTAGTTTCTTCTTAGTTCTTTATTTTGCTGCTGGACTTCATGTCTCAGCTGCATGTTAAGAATCTGCTCCAGCAGAGACCCTGTAATCGTCTTCACCAGCTAACAATGCTGTGGAAAGCCTTTTATTCCTTCAGGCTGTTCTGTCTTTGAGTTACTTCTCCAGCTTTCACGAAAATTACTATTAGCCTTACATACTCTCAAAGGTGAGAAGGAGCTCATCTTCCTTAAACTGGTGGAAGACAACATAGTACATCCACTTCAGGATAGGTAAACAGAGGGCACCAAAAAAAAGGAGCAACCTTGATAAAACTCATTAATATAAATTGTAGGGAAAAAGAAGCCTCCTCAAAATAGGATTTCATTCTTGTGTTTGCTCTATATCCACATTTCTTGTAACTCTGTGCCCTTAACAGTAGTGGAGTCTGCCCTCCTGTGCTTCAGTGGAAGGAAAAAAGCCCTTCTGGTTGTAGAGAACAGCACAAGGAAGTGCACCATCATTATAGGGCCTGGAACAAATGATATTAACCATTAGGGGAAATGATACTGCGATTGTTTCTGCATGAGGCAGGGTTGCGGTGGTGTATGGAGCAGTTAGATTTCATGATTACAGTTGTCATGTTCTCTAATTTTGATGCTATATTTCACCAAGTGGGAAGTAGTGACATAATAACATCCAGCCAAATTTTAACGGCTTTTTAATCAAAAGATCAATCTCTCAGTAAAACAGTGTTGTGGAGACTGTATGTGTCTGTGGAAGTTCTGAGTTGGATGACATATGCATAATCATTTGATCTAGACTACAGAAAGGTTGAAAACTGTCAGCAGGAGCATTCAAAGACCTCTATATATCAGTTTAAGAGAATCTCTATTCCTCATATCCTAATTGCCATGATGAGAGCATACAAAGTTTTACTGCTTTGTTGTGGTTTCTTTCTGAAGATGTGATGTGACTTACAATCATTAATCAACAATTTGTAGTCCAAAAGCCCTTCAGGTACATTTGCTGGGAATCATTTATCTATATAATGAGAAGCACAATAGCAGAAGTGATTACAGTCATAGTTGAGTGGTTAGAAGTTGCCACCTCTCAGCTGCTAAGTAACTTACCTCCACTGAGAAAAAGTGTGACTGTGTACATGCTACACCTTCCAGTGCAAAGTAGAGTGGGTGTCCATGAATCCTGCTGCACCAAGATTGAGAGCATGCATGGGTCAGGTACTGAGTTTCAGTTGATGGCATATAGCTGTAAAGTATTGTAACAATTTGCAGTTGGTCATTTCCTTATGCCATAAAAAATGTTTATAAGTAAGATTAACTCATATTTCAGTGTGGGTGAACATAGAACTTTTTACTGTGGTCCTGCAAATCAGTGGTTTCAATCAGAAACATGAGGCCTGGTTTGGCTCTTGAGTTCCTTCTCCAGCCCTACATGTTGCACCTCCATGTTGGTGGAACTTATCTTTTAAATTACGTTGTAAAAAAATGAATTCAAGGGTAAGAAAGAGAAAAACACCACTTGTCCCTGTGCACAATTAAATTCTGTCTTAACTCATTGAGAGTTATCCTTGAATCTCTACAGAGGCTGAGGAAGAAATATTCATCAATAAGTAGCATTCAGTCCCATTTTTTCTGGAGTTTTATAGTACCAGCACTGGATCTTTATTCTGATGGAGCTGGAAGGAACCACAAGGATTTTGATACATTGGAGAACATCACTATGGGAATTATATTTGGCTTCAGGCATTACATGAAAGATGTGGCTCACCTGCAGAACTTGAACCAGTTAAGAGTGACCTGAGGTGTGAATGTTATGCCAAAAGGGAGGGTGAGGGGACAGAGGATAATTTTAGAGTCTCATGTCTATATTCTAGTGCAGTTCCAGCTGGGTTTCCTCTGGGTTTACTGCAGGATGTTTGAAAAAGTGGTTCCTTGTTAGTCTCAGGCAGTCTCTATGATTGATGATTCCCCTTAATCGTAAAAAGAGCACATTGGTGTTTCTGCTTAATTTGTGTCTATTTCCTGCTTTATTATTGCAATAATGATTTATTATCTTAATGATGGAAGTTTATAACCTGTTAGCCTTTTTTGGAGGTTGAAGCTGGGTGCTCTGGCATGTGAATGAACTTCCTCCCAGTGACAGTCTGCTCCTAAAACGTTACATGGAAACCCAAATATAATGCAACAATAAAAGACAGTATACAGCTGGTGCATTTATTTCTTAATTTAATTTAAAAAGGGAGCTTGAGCATGAGCATATTTTGCATGTTTCAAATGGAAAAAATTAACCTAGTTTGGACTCTGGTAGTCTTCTCATAATATCAGTTATACCAAAAAATAAAAAAAGAAGCATTCAGAGGAGGATAACTCAAGTGGTCACAGTGCAGTACAGAAAGAGGGGTGAAGAAATGGTAGGGAGAGGAAATGCGTGGAGCTTAACTAAAGGAAGGCTATGTTTTTACTAATTTTTGCTCTCCGGAAATGTCCTGCTGTTGCTCCAGTCCCTCAGGCAACCTACAGAATATTCCTGCATGAGCTGATGCCTAACTAGCACCAGGAAAGGTAGAAAAGGCAAAGGCTCAAGTATGAATAGCTGCACTGTTAACAATGGAAAATTTGTCATGAAGAAAGCAGAATGGATGCTACTACTGAGTATGCAGCCATGATCCTTTAGGAGTAATTTGAGCCAGTCTGATACCTGGCAGGGGAGTTCTTGTTTCAAGCTGGCACAGGGATATGCAAGGCAGTGGTTTGGGCACGTTTTAGCTGAATATCCGGAAGTTGTTTTTGAGTGTGAAATCTCTTAGGCCAGCTGTTCCCAAATGGTTTGTGTTTGTGCCTCTGTTTTTGGTGAACTCACCCCAGCCAAGCTTGTGACCCTAAAGACTAACATAAACAATCACATCTCTGTCAGTCTTGCGACCCCGCTCTGTGCGGCTGTGACCCTGCTGGAGGTTACAACCCCCGGGTTGGGAATTGTCGGGGTAGACTGTCAGATAGTCCTGCTGGGGGAGCGCTGATATGCCCCATCCAGGCCAGGATCATCACAACAAATGCCTTCAGATCTCACAGTAATTTGTAGTCCCCTGCCACCAGTCTGAGAGTGCAGCTTATTAGAGCTGACATGTCACTTTGGTACTTCAGGAACATCTCGGGGATCAAAAGGTCATAGTCCTCCCACGCTGCCGCAGTCTTTCTTCATGAACTCGCCTCTCCGTCTTACTTCCCCGTCAGTTGGCTGGCAGCGAGCCCCGGCGCCCTTGTGGCGCAGCTGACTCGGCCATGGCTGCTGGATGGGTACCAGCTGTGACTTCTGCCACAAGCCACCCTTCCCAAAACTGTTCTCCCTGAATACTCCCTGCCTTAATGAAAGGATTGATCTCTCTCTGCTGAAATAATTAAAAGTTATGTTCAAAATAATTAAAATCTATATAGGGTAGTGCTAGTGGAGATGGGCTAAGCCTTCCCCTATATTTTGTAAAACTAATTCTGTTATTCATATACCTGTGCATACGAGCACGCTCTTACAGATGTAGGCTGCGATGGAGGAATAAACAGAAGGTGGCCTTGTGAACAGAAGGTAGCTGGTGTAGCCTGCAAAGGCTAAAGTCTTTGATAAGCCATGTAAACAGCCTTTTAAATATAAAATTACAAGTTACAGATGTCCTAATTAGACATCTGATTTTTAAGGCTTGTTTTGCCGTAATTTTAAATGGAGTTTATAAACAAAAAAATAGATTTCAAGTATGTTCTTTTGAAAGCATTCATTAATATAATGGAAAATAGTAATGTTTTAATAGCTAACTGATAGTCCAAGGCCAGCGACTTGATAATTTGCAGGCATGGAAGTTTGATGTTGTGTAAATCCAACAAGGGGAGGAGCTTGCAAGGGGGGGAGGATATGGTGCAAAAAAATAGTAAAATTTCTTATCATTTGATAAAAACCTGTATTGCATAAAATTAGCCCAGAATTCAGTCTGTGCAACTCTAGTTTCAGAACTCTATATGGATTGCTTTGTTTAAGGGTGTTGCTGGGCTGGTTTTCTGTCAGGCAGGTGCATAGAAAGCATTACACTGAAAATGAGAACAGCAAAGTCAAGTTGTGGACCATGTAAGCCACTCAAGTAAATGGTCAGAAAATCCGTTGTTATAGGCTGGTTACTGTACATGTACTGTACAAAAGAAAAAATTGTTTGAAACTTTGTAACTTGATTGTCCCTTAAACACTAATTACATGTCAGAAAATGGAGCATAAAGTCTCCTCCATCTGTCCAGGTTGGATTTGGTGCACAAAGGAGCATATCCAATTCATAGTAGCTCTTAGGTAATCAGATTAATATCTCCTGAACTGAATTTACCCTTTTGATAGTGAGTCTTTCATATGCTATGTTTCACATATCACATTCTGTTGAAGCTCTATGGCTTTTCAGTAATTTCCTTGAAATCTATATGTGGTATGCTGCCCTCTTTTGAGCTGTTCTTGGGACACTCATCAATTAAGTACATTTCTGGCACTCTCTTAATGGCATAGTTTCCCTGGAGTCAAAAACTGCTTCAAAAACTGAGATCATTTGTTTAATTTAAAAGCAAAAGGGTATAGAACTACAATTTCAGGCTTCAACAGCTATGCTTCTGTAGCTTTGAAGGAATGGGGAAAAAATCTTGATATCTTGCACACAAAATAAATAAATTCTTGAGTTCTTAAAATATCTGATTCCATCCAGTTTTTTGCTTCGTTTGCTTATCTTTCAGTTTTCATTCTTTTTTTTAAATTGTAGATTTTTGACTTGGCAAATTTCATTGTTTATTGATTTTGCTTAGCAAAACAGAAAGCTGGATTTTGTAATTTGGGTCTAAGGAAGAACTATAAATTATGCAAGATGGTGTATAATTAAAATTTATTATAAGCAATCTGAATACAGAGTTCCGTTTCAAGTGTTTGAAGCTTTTGGCTCTAGGACATTTTGGGAATGTATGCTGTATAGGAGGTCCTATATTTTTTCACGTAAACTGAAAGCAGAGATACGTAAACTCCCATGTTCAAGCAGATCCTCCAGCAAGATAAGATTCATTTTGTACCTCAGATTTCTCCTAGCCTGTAACCACAGTGGTCTTCTCACTGAGATTTTGAAACTAGTCCTCAATCATCTTTGCTTGCTGCACGTTTGTTCATTATGTGGGGTGGTTTTGATGTGCACCAACTAGAGAAATTTTGTAAGAAATTAAACCAGAACTTTTGCTGCTAGCTAGCTCTGTGCTATCTGGTAGTGCTCAAGGCCATCATGAAGGCAGAAGAACCTAAGCCAATTGCTGGTCATCAAACCACAGCCAGAGTAGGGACACTCTCACCAGGGAGCCAGAGCAGGCGAGTTTGGAACAGAACAATGATGTAGTTAAAGGGGGATCAACACCAACTCTTTTGGTTGTCTGATACTGCTGTGCCAAATTATTTGCTAATGGGGCTTGCTTCTTAAAAGAAAATATGAAATGTTTTCTCGTGTGTTTTTGTGTGAGTCAGGCAATACAGACCACTTCCAAAGATTAGTAGGAGGGGTTAATAATAAACTGTAATGCCTGTTGCCTGACATGTGGTTACAGAACTCATGTAATACTTGATCACAAGAAACAACAGTATGCATTTCAGCAGGGTAACAGTTCAAATTCTAGCTGATGGGATTTGACAAACTCATTTGTGCTGAAGCCTGAGCTGCTGTGTCTTTCATTTACTGTTGTCTATCCTATGAAATACGACATTTTGTCTCCCTTTGGCATACAGTCACATCTCAGAGGCAGTAAACATTTGCCTCTAGTACCAAATTCCTGGGTCCAGTCATCATCAGCATCTGCTGCCAAATGATCTTTCATAAATACCATCCAACCTCTTTTTCTTTGCCGTCTCCTCTGTTTTAACTTCAAACTGATAATATTGATGTTCTGTTTTAAGACTAGAAACAAGGCCTGTCATGTTTGAGAGTTATGCTACCCACTGAAAACAGCTACCCATTGAAGGACGAGTGACTAAGAAGATGGGCCTACAGGGGTTTTTAGAGCTTCAGGAGTCTATCAATCTTTTCTTGTTAATGTTTGGTAGGAATGAAGTTTAGGACAAACTTCAGTGCCTTCAAGCTAATATAGTGCCTGTCAGTGACAGAATCTGAATCTCAAGAGGAGAAGTTTGTGGTGGGTTCAGGTTAAATGCCAAAAACCTCATGGAGCCTTTAGTTCGTTCTTTTGACTGTGCACCAGAATCATGCAAACTAGCAAATTATTCTCCTCCAGGTTAATATTAGGTAACTCTGAATAGCATGGGATCAATGTGTCGAGTCCTTAATGGCTTTTGGCCAAGTCCTTGTCTTGGCTTACCATCCAAAACTGCCCGGTTCTACTTTTCCTGAGGGTGCCTCTGCTTCTTAGTCACCACTGTGACATGTGAGCTAGCGTGAAATGAGCTGTTGGGATCCAGAGGGCTCCAGCAGCAGATGAGTCACAGAGGCAGAGAGGTCAACACAGGCTAATCTTTCTAGTATTTACCACACACGGTCTAGATGTATCCTGAGATGAACCTGCCATCTGTTAAAATGGAATGCCTGGATGAGAAGGTCCTGTGGGTGAGAGGAGGTTCTATCACCTTAGTGCCATTCTGACAGTGTAAAGGACTTGGAAAACTTATTTTAGTGAGCTGTGGATTTTCCATAGGGATACCTTATTTTCCTTGTTCCTACTAACAAGGAAAGTTTGTGTCCAGAAAGCAAGTTGAGTGGTATGTAATATGTTCCCATGAAATATAGGGAAATTTTGAGTTTATTATAGCTTCAGCCCAGGATTTGGTGGTTCTTTCTAAGGTGGTTGAAAGTCACCCCCATTTTGGTATAATGCAGTTTTGAATCAAAAGCATTTTGAACAAATAAATAATGATTGCAACCTTCTGTCTCTGTAAACGAGTGGATTTTCAGCAGATTTCAACACGATGAAGTACTTATTTTGATTGTGCTGAAAATTTTTGTGACAACTGTGATATGAACATAAAATGTGTTTTATCAGAAGTAGCTTGTTCTGTGGAAATGTGTTTTTGCTGGTAAAATAAAAATTTTGAACACAAAAAGGAGACAAGGTAGAGGTTCTTGATCATAACTAGAGACATGCTACACAAGATAACATGTGAGTTATTGTCTGGGTGTTTCTTTTTTTTCTCTCTCTAACCATTCTTGCACCCTCCCAACTAAAAAAATGTTGTTTTGCAAGGTTTTACTTTTGCTAAACCAGTGAAGAATAAAACAAAAATAAAACCATTTCCCAGTTGGCCCTGCTTCTTAGTTCCATGTGAAATTACATGGTGTTTGTTTTGCATTTTGCACAGGTACCTGTGGTAGTGGTGTGCTGTATTCTAATCACTCTGATAAACAATACCTGGCCAGTGGTTGCCTTGAGTATAGTGGTGAGCAATTCCTACACTCAGTGGTGCCATTAAAAATGTTTGAGAGATTGCTGTCCAGTTCTAGCAGTTTAATTGCTAATGATGTGTTATTGCTTCAGAATTTAATAGCTGTTTCTGGTTATGATAGAGTTGAGTTAAACCTGCAAGCTTTTTAAAACTGCATTTGTTGCTTCCTCTTTGCAGTGTGGTTTCCTCCTTTGCTACCTTCAAAACATTGTGGTCCACGGTGTTGGGTGAGGTGACATGTCCTATTTACACTCAGTTGGAAAAGAATGCGTCATGGGCACTTGAAGCTCTGTGGGGTTTTCTTAGTTCAGACGCTCAGATGTGGCTTCCGGTCATCACCTGATTACTTACTTTGAATGCTAAAATAATCTTGCTACCTTTGATATTATTATCTCAGACTTAAGAAGAGGACAGGCATAGATTTTACTGTTATCTCAGCGTGCTGTCTGTTGTGGAGCGAGCACGGCAATCATCAAAACATTACATGGCATCCTCCCTCATAGTTAACCTCAGAAGAAAGCCTTTTGTTTGTCTCATCAGCTGCTTCTGCTGCCTTTCCTGTCTCCTCTCCATCTCCAGGGACACAATTCCATATTGAGGCAATCACACTCTTGTCAACACACCGGTCTTTCAAACATTGAATCAAGATATCAAGACCTAGTAATACCAAGCAATGTCAGTAAAAAAAGGTAGGAAGGTCTGAACAGAAAATATTTTTTACCTCTTAGTCTCACAGAATCCTGTGATGCCCTGACTGGTTGTGGTCAGTATAAACTCTTCCAGACAAGGCCTTGTGCTTTCAGTGTCTGAGCTGTAATAGCCCTCAGTGTCTTGTTACCATTAGCTAATAAATCAAGTGGTGCTAATTTTGTTCTTCCATTTTTGTCTTCCTCCAGCTTGACCATGTAGTGGCAACAGAGTTGATAGCAAGTATTCTTCCTCTTCTCTATTTCCAACAATATTAAAGCTGTCCTGTGCTTGAAGGTTCTGCAGTCAGAATTGTGATAACAGAACAAATAGGCCAGGAAACAAAACTTAAAATGTTTATCTAAATCTCTCAATTCACCAGCCCTAAAAATGGCTCTGCCATGCTTTCCTGCCATTTCCCAATTCCTTGCAACAGGAAACATTAGAACAGCCATGTAGTAGATGTGTTTAGTTGGAGGGCTCACGATCAGCTTCTTATCTGATGCAACTACAAAGTTCAACATACTAAATAGTGTCATTCATTGTTTATCCTCAAAGTTTTTGCAGAAATGTGTCAAACACAGCTCAGCAGGATTGCTGCAGCCTACCTGTTTGAAAGCAGCTGGTGTTTTGATGTACCTCAGGTTGTGGAGTCTATGTTGAGATGGCTTAAGGGGCATAAAGATTTTCTGGTTTGTTTCAGTTTTGGCTTGTACAATATCAAGGATTAAAGAATCAGACCCTTCACATTAGGCTTCTGGATAAATTGAAGTACTAAGGAATGTTTTCCTGTACTTGGTTTCTTATTTTTAAAATAACTGTACTTTCTTTCCTTACCCTTTTTTTTTTTTTTTTCTGTGACAGTCCTTGATATCACTTTGAGGTTCTTTTGTGTTTCCTTCTGCATTTTTCTGACTGCCTGTTTCTTTCTATGTACACTCTGAACACTACAGATTGCCCAGAGCAGCTGTACTGTCTGTCACCAGTGGTTTTCAAAATCTGGATGGGTAAAGGCCTGAGTAAGCTGGTCTGACATAGCTGTCCCAGATACAGGAGGCAGGAGGTAGGATGAGAGACCTGAAGTCCCTTCCAGCTGGAAATATTCATGGCGCTTATGATGCTACATTTTTGTCTGTTCTGTACTTTTCTTTATTACTGTAATTTTTAATGTATGCTCTTTGTTGCCCTACATTTATTATACCTATTTATCAATTTATACACAAGGTTGCACATTTTGATGAATCTCTAATATGTACTGGATCTATTAGCTGGGACTCTTTCAAAAGACAGGGATCTTAATTCTCCTAATAGCTAATTCCCTAATTATAAATCTCCTTACTTTGATGCTGTTAAATGTGCTGATGGTTTGAAGATTATCTTTTCTGCCAGCTCAGGTTAGTAAATACTTAATAAATTTTGAGATGGAATAGTGCTGCTTGAAGGCAGGAGTAGAAAAACATTTTCTCTTCTGAAGCCTTCTGTATGATTTTAGAATGTTTTGAAGAGAACTTGAGGAAATTCTGGTGGTTTTTTTCCCCAAATCTGAACTCTGCAGATAGGATAATTCTTTTCCTCTTGAAATGAGCAATGAATTGGAAAAACTACTTTTGTTGGTAAGCCCCGGGTAGTGATTAATAGCATACATAGAGACCTAGGACATCCCTAATTTTGGCCTAACGAGAGCTCTGGCCTGCCAAATCTCTTACAGTACACATCCCCTCGTTACTCATAGCCCACTTCTCTCCTCTCATATTAATCCCAGGATAACATTAAACTGCCAGTAAGTTACAGCCCTCAAATGTTGACATTCCTTGAAAAAGTAACTGGGCGTAACATCAGTGATGAACTTACTGTAACTAACCAGATGTAACCAAGGTGTATTTAAAGAGACCATTTTAAATCCCACCTCATGGTCAACATTAACGTTTTCCTAGCACCTAATATAGTCTAGATGAAAAGAATTTTGGTGCTTTCAGGGTATTGAGAGAAACAACAGTGCCTTCTACTTACATCTGTAGTTAGGAAAAATATTTGCTAAAAACAGACTGTACTTTTCAATATATTTTAGTGTTACTGTAAGGCACTAAACTGATCTCTCTGCAAACCAGTCTCTTTCCTCTTGTCCTTGGACTGCTGAACACAAGCAGTGGTGACACAAGCTGTTCTACTGGCTTATCACTGTATTTCAGCTTTGATCTGGAGACTCCACATCCCATCACTCAGCCTGGAAGCTCAGGCTCTCATTTAGTCCTTTGCTGAATGTCTAAAGTTGTTGTGAAGGTCGTTGATGATGTAGATCCTGCAGTATGCAGTGAAACTGGTAAGTTGGCAAATTAATTTTGCATCAGACTGTAAACAACTGTCTGATGGTTACGACATTGAGCTACTACTGACCTGCACTGGATGCAAACCAGTGACCTAAAGGTGAAGCCTTTCTCCTACAGCCAGTCAGTTCCTTGGCTTAGGCCAAACTAATGACCCAACAGTAAAAACTGTATTTTGCTTCATGGCCAAAGACTGTCAGAAATTCCAAGTCGATAGACCACAGTTTTTTGAACTTTAATCACTTGGGCACAAAATGCTTGGAGAAGTTGCAGCCATAAACTGGCAGATAGACCCAATTTTCTGACCGTCTCTTACTAGCAGTTTCCACCAGCAGGTTCCCTGTGGTTCTAGACTTAAGGCCCTGTGTATGATACATGTGTGTATGTGTATATGTATATGTATGTCCGTGCATGGGTGTGTTTATAGCAAGCTATGTTGATACTTGTATTAGCTTGAGTTATTTCCTTGTTAGTGAAGAAGGAATGTGTATGTAAGCAGAGGGCTTCGCTCCCTGTCCAGACTCTGCTCCTAGTAGGCTTACTGATAGGCTAATCCAGTATCTGTGAAGTTAGTCAGTGATGGTGCTGGGGAACCTACTTCTGGCCTCTGGATAAATCTTGGAGGAGACAGGTCACTGATAAGGAAGCATCACTCTGTTTACACTTTCATGCTTGTGCAACAAATGTTGCAAAATGAAACAAAAGATAATGTAACATAGTTCTTAAAGTTTGGCTGTTGGCCCATGGGCTTTACAGATAAGTACCTGATGGACCAAAGGTGAACAGGGTAAGTCCGTGTGTTACATTCCTCTTGACTGTGTTTTCATTTCAAGATACAATCTGTTGCCCTAAAATGTAAGTTTCAATCTGTACTGAAGACAACATTGTAAATGCATATGACTAAAACCAGTTAATAAAATGGGTGCCCATATTTCTAAAATGTCCAAATTATTTGAAGTAATAGTGCATACAAGAACACTGGGATGCTAGAATGAAGGAATACTTTTCTTCTAAATACCAGAAGCAACCAGTAGCTATTTTGAAGATTAATTTTCAGTTGTGAATTTAATTCTGTGGAATAGTGCCAGATCCATTCCATCAGTGTGATGGTTTCCCAGGCAATTTCCAGGATGGACAGTGGGACAGAAGGCTTTCCCCTTTTTGACTCACAGCATACTTGTGGGATACCAACTTTTATGGGATATGTTCATGATTTAATGGGTTATTCAGTTTCTCTCCTTGGCTCGTTATTAGCTCCTTTTTCAAGATAAGCCATCATTCTGTGTAGTTCTACTATAGCCAAATAAAGGCAATGTAAATCAGAGGAAAGAATACAAGTTTGTGCATACAGCATAAGAAACAGCCTTAAACCATGATCCAGAGATTATCCCAGGGTGGGAAAGTAGTCGAAACTTCCTCAGCAGAAGCTGTCTTTCTAATCAGCTCTGGCCAAGAGCCTCTTGATGGGATCCTGATATGCTTTAACAGGATTTCCAAGTAGAAAGGAGGAATGCTGTTTATTTCTATACCCAGGACTGGTAAAATTCTGGAATTCGTGTTCAATTTTGAATCTCAGAATTTAAGGAGGATATAGGGATACTGCGGAAGACTGCAAAAACCAGTCCATGTTGTAGAAATCTTTTCCATAAAAGGCTTTAGGAGTCTGGTGACAATGTGAGTACAGTGGTATTTGTGCTTGGAATTGTTATTTGGCAGTTCAGTCTTCTTGCTTGTGTGGGCAAATGTGTACAAGAGTTGCAGTGACTGGAAGAAGTGGTAAAACTTCAGCTTTAGAAAGATACCGCTTCCTAGCAGTATGGGTGACAACTTTGGAGCAGCTCACGTGTGAAGCTGATATGCAAGTTATTAATATATTTAAGATCGCATGGAACATCTGTATTGAAAGATACCTCAACCCAGCTTCTTGAGGTTTAGACCAGGGTAGATGCTCACAGGAAACCCTTCTGAATATATGTGCAGCCATAATTGTACTGTAAGGGAAAATGAGACTGGAAAATGAAAGACCAGCTAAATGCAGTCTATTTGGTATGTTTTATAGATAAAACTTTTATAAAATATAAAAGTTTTTTATATTAAAGTTTCTGTAGTTATAAAACTTTTTTTGCAGTGTAATCTTTGGGTTTCTGAACAGTTTTGTCAGAACCTGGCAAAGAAATAAATCTGTGGAAGAAATTAATATCTGAAATCATCCTAAGGCATGAAGTAAAGTGCATACTTATAACTCTGCACTTCACTAACAATATTTATATGTTTTTCTAGAAGTTTTTATAGAATATTTTCATGGAAAACTCCTCTTTCATTTTTCTAGGCATTATGCCTAAGGAGTAACTTATTCCTTCTCACTGATAGCATATGTGTATACTGCTAGTTTCTGTATGCAGTGACATGTGAGCTTGGTGAGGTGCACAAACCATGTGTTCTTTTGAGACATGTCCTCATGGAACTTCGGGGTTTCTGAGAAAGGATGGACGGGTGCACATTACAGTTTCTGAATACATAAAGTAGAACTTCATTTAAATAGTTGTTGCGGAAGAGCTTACCTTCCTTTTTTGCTGAGTCTACAGGCAGAAGTTTTCATAGCCTCTCACTTGGATGCAGCTTTTCCTGGCCACATGCTGCTCAGTCCTTCGCGTTTGTAGTGGAGATCAAAAGCATAGAAAAGCTCCTTTGAGCTGCGGCCAGTAATATTTACAAAACAAACAATCATTCACTGAGACGCTGGATGGCTCAGGAAGCTCTGCATGTTTGCCTGTGTGCTGGATGCAGAGGGCTCAGATGAAAACCACAGGTCAGGTTTGGAAGATGTGTGGTAAGGTGTGACTGCTGCCCTGTTTTAAGGGGAATATTCAAATGGTTGATTGCTGTCACTGTCATTATAAAAGTTGTTCACTTGTGATCTATAGGCATTAAAAATATGTCCAAAATAATACCTGCCTTTAACTGAGTGGGATTTCTGAATTGTACTGAGGCCATCAACGACTTCCACAGCAACAAGCAAATAGGTTTATCTTTGCTGTCTGGTTCTGTAGTTTTCTGTATAGGCAGATGTAGATTATTGGTGGGAAAAGTGATGATCCAGTACAGAAACAGATCCTGATGAGATTAGCCACTTATATAAAGTGGGATTTTATTCTTTTCTATCACGTTACATATCATAGAACCATGTTAAAATATGTCAGTAGATATTTTGTGAGTAATGAGTCCGGCCCAGCATCTCTCATCAATCTCAAAAACCTGAGTACTTGCAGGAGCAGGAGGACAAAGAATGCTGGGTTTCTCTATAGAAGACTTCAGATTTTTTTTCTTTGCAGAAGTGGTGGTCACTGTAAATATCTTGACAATAAAAGCAGTGATGATGAAAACAGCTGTTGTAGCCATGGCTTTTGAAATATTTACCAATGTGTGAATCCCCAGTCAGCTTGCAGCCTAGAAACACCAGGACTGGTCTGGCAGCCTGGAAGGTGGTATTCAGGGGGAAAAAAAAGACGATTAGTCTCCAACATAGTAAAGTAACATCGAGTTAGTTTACTATGTAATGGGCAGAGGCTAGATTGAAGATGTGTTGATGCCAGGAATGGTGGTTTGTGGAAATGCCTGTGTAGGCCAGGTTCTCTTAGTGGGCTATGGAGTAACTGTGCTGTAAACTGGTAAAGATGTGGAAGCAACTTGAGAAGTGTGTGCTCAAGACAGTAGTTTCCCAGCTTGAGGTTAAGAGATTTAGGTCTAGGTGAAGCCCTTCTAGTCAAAGAACAGAGCCCAAATGCTCAAACTTCTCTCAGAATAGGCAAACTCTATTTTACACCTATAGATGAATGTGTTGTGATACATTTCACAAATCGGCCTTTGATTCACAAATTGTTTCTTTGAAGTCTCCATTTAGGAGCTGGTTCTGGTTGTTTGAAAGCAGAAAATTAAGTTGGTTTCTGGATGAAGGCATTTGATGGAATTTGGAGGTGTCTAATAGAAATCTGTGTGTTCTCCCATATTATGTCAAGTTAGGACAAGGAATGTTTTTACCATAGAACCATTGAAAGCAATAGGAATGAGCCTTGAATCCTGGTTTGCTAGCTGAAGAAGTACTCAGGATCTCACTTGGCAACCCGTGGCTCATATAGAAACTTTTGCTAAGACTATTTACAGAAGTGAAACTTTTTCAAAAGAAACACTGAAGTCCTTAAATCAAAAGATGGCAAGGATAAACCACAGGAGAGAACCTCTTGATTTGTCTTTCCTTTGGGAGACCCAGTTTCATGTGTTTTGGATTGAGATGATGACTAATTGAAGGTACTAAAAGAGACTGGAAATTTTTGAAGCTGCTTCATCCAGTTTACTCAGAAAGCACAGCTTAGTCCTTATGGTGTCTGTGCAAGTGTTTATACATTCTGACTTGCGTAAGAACAGCTTTCTGCTTGGGTTTTTTTTTACTTTCTGAATCAAAATTAAATACTAGCTACAATATTGTAACCTTTAAAATGTTCTGTGAATGAAGATTTTGGGGAGGCAAGTTTCTTATTTATCAAGCCTTTTCGTATTGTGGGTTGTTCTTTTTTTCCCAATAAGTGCTTCATAATAAAATCCAGATCAAGCCTACTCAGTAGGAGGAATTGAAGGATCACAAATGAGAAGAGATGAAGGAGTTCTCCTCTGTCCGCTCAAGAGGAACTGGGTACTTCCTTCCCAACATACCCAAGCCCTGCTATGTTTGGAAATGGGATTTAGATTAAAAGTGACCTTGCTTTGTGATTTTTGTGCATTCAGAAAGAAGTTATCTGTCTTGCAAATGGCATCTTCTTGCCACATCTGGCAGGAAAGCAGAAGAGTCAGCAAACAGAGGCTGTTGCTTGTGTCTTACTGTGAATTAACGTCTCATTTTTCGATTGGCTTCCTGTTATCTGTCAGAACTCTTGTGTAACTTCACTTCCTCAGAAATAACTGTCTCTCCTGAGTATCTCATGGTGAAGTAGTGGTTTCAACTTCCTTTTGACTGAGTTCCAACTTAAAGGATAATGGATCTTTCTGTTCCATTTGGTTGCTGCACTCCATGCTCATCTTCATAATTATTACTAAAATTGCTGAATTATTTCCCAATGCATGCAGTGGTCTCCTCCATGTCTGTAAGGAAAGTTTAAAATGTTCAGTTACTAGCTTGACTGGGTTGCAGATTGCAGTGCAAGTGCTGTCCAGTTGTATTATTATTTCACCTTTGTTTATACCTGATCATGCTGTAAAAAATTCCATATAGAAATTAATCATCATCCTTGTCCTGAGGGATCTTTTCAGGAAGTCAAGGAGATGAAGTTACAGAGGACAAAGCCATGCAGCACAGAATGAAATATTAATATATTTTCAGAGAAAATGCTTAGTAGATATAGTTTCTCCAAATATGATTTTTTTTATTGTTCTGGGGCTGTTGAAGAATGAAAAAAAAAAAAAGAATAGGGAAGTTATTTAGTAAAATTAAAGGAAACTCTCAGCTTACATTTGTAAAGCCCTTTTATTTAGCTGCTTCGGCTGATCTAAAACCATTTTAAATCTCATTTCCATACTTGCTCAAGCTAGGCTTCTTCAAAAGACAGGAGTATCAAATTCCAAGGCGCAGTTTCCTTTCAGAGTACATATTCTTCAGGAGATAAGTGTCTGAACCAGCTGTGACTTTCACATTCCACCAACCTCTCCTAAATAAACACAAAGCTGGTTTAGTGTATCATAGAAGAGATAGATATCTATGTGCCTGTGCATGTGTATATACATGTAGATAGATTAATTGATAACCACACAGAAGTCTGCAAAAGAAATCTTTTGCAATTGATCTGTTGGGGCAATTTGGATGAATGGTCATTCCTTTTATGTTTTTCTTTGGCGTTATTATGATTATCAAATCTTTTTCCATCTAATAGTGAAATACTTCACTTCGGGAAATTGCAGACTAGTCTGTGGTCAACCACTCATTGATTTAAAACAACAACAACAAAACCCCCAACAAAACTGCAGAAAACCCAAAGTGGTCTTTAGAGCCAAAAGCTTAGCACCAGTAGCTTCAGGTACATTTGTCCAAGATAGAATTTGAAGTTGGAGACACTAGTCATAATTCCAAGAGACTATGTGTAGAAAAATTTGCATATGTATGTGTTGGCAACTTGGAAATTTCAGGCATTATCAATTCTTTAGCTGAACACATCATAGGCTTCACATCTTGCCTCTCGTTATATTTGCAATCCTAGCATTAAAACATAAAACCTTCTGTTGAGATAATAAAAAACTTCCTAGGCCAAGGTTCTCAAAAAGCGTGATAAGTTGAAATTTGTTTTTATGGATTAAATATCAGGAACAGTTTTCTCCTAAAACACAACACGGCAAAAGATCAAGGTTGTGGTTGGTGGTAAATTATTTGTGGTAAATGTTGCTGAAGGAGGGACTTGTGTACCCTAAAGAATGTGAGGAGAGTGGATCATTTCCCTTATTGTACGAGGCCTTCTCTTTTAAAGAGAAATAATATTAAATGATAGGCAAATCAAAAGAAACCTTCCAAAGGAACATTCTGATATGATTAGGTCTGTTTTTACTAGCCTGTGTAGTATCAGGACTAATGACAAAGCTAAAATTACGTCAGCACACAACTGTTCAAGTAAGAGATGTAAGGCTGCATCCCCTACAAACCTTTATCACTAACAGAATTAATCCTTTGTTACATGCAGGGTACTCTTTTGCTCTGTCGGATTGTAAATGTTGGTAATAATAGCCCTGCTGCCACTTTACAGTGCATAAAGCTTGCATACAAATGCTGGCTTGTATAAGCACCCCTCTCTTCTTCCCAGATTTGCCATTTTCATCCTTTTTTTTCCCCCGCCTGCTTTTTGTTTAATTTCATATCCTTAAATTTGTTTATTGCAGAGAGTATTTAAATATGGATTTTTTTCTATTTAAACACAATTTTCTGAAACTGTAGATCTCAGATGATGGAAAGAAATTTTCTTCTCTATGATTATAACAGATTCAGTGTGTCTAATCACAAAAAACACTATATCATCTTCAAATAGATAATTAATGTATTCTTTTAGGGTGCTGTTTCAGCACTGAATATTAGCAAAGTTCAAAAACTGTCTTTGAGGAAAAGACAAACCGACAAAAGTGACTAACCTTTAGGGATCTGAACTTCAGTTTTGAAATAAGTCAATACCAGTGCAAAATGACTGGAAGTTTTCTGTTGTGTGTAAATCTGGTCTTGTGTTTTTATGAGAGGTGATGAGGTCAAACCTTCAAATAGTAATGGTTGCCATATAGTGTCTTCATAGGTATTTTTGTCAGAGGACTAAGAAGTTAGAGGGAAAAAATATTGTGTTCATAAATACTTTTTTTTTCTAGCACTAGCATTGGATTTCTCTCTGTAAAGCACTTTTCCTTCTGACTCTGCTTGGCACCTTCTCAAATACAAAATCAGGGCTTATATTACATTAATCCTGAGAAAGGAAAAAACCCTAAGAATCTTCGATACTGGACTTATTACACATCTCTTCCTTTTTTCCTCACAGTTTAAGAATTTCAATTTAGCTCATAAGTTGGTCAAAATTCTAGAATGTCTTCTGAAAATGTAAAGGATAATTTAAAATGCTCACAGACAGATGCTGGTAATGATTCTGGTTCTGCTTATGATTTACCCATCGTAACAACTGTAGATTCTCTATCCCAGCCAGAGTTGTTGTGTGAGGGGAAAAATGAGACAAAGCTCAGTAAGGTCTCAAAAAGTTAAAAAGTGATTTCTTTAATAGACATGGTGTTCTGAGCACAAAGGGCAGAAAAGTCAGCAGAAAAGAATATATATATTGTGAACTGGAAAGAAATGGTTGTCTTTGAAATTTAATCTCTTGCTTTGCGCTGAATCTAACTGAAGCTTTTAGCTTCCACCACATGTTTACATTGGAAATCTCTCTTTGTGCATATAGAGTTTGTTCTCTTATGAAATTACGTCTCAAGGGAAGGATAATTTAAAGCCATTTCCATTTGTTATGTCTGTGCTGAACTAGGCTATTAGGGGCTGTTAATGCTGGATAAAGTCAAAACCTACAACTGCCTTCATCTGTGGATTACAGAATCTGTCCAACAAATTGCATGCTGATATTACCAGAGTAAGGAACTATGGGCAGTTTCATGTTGGAGCCAGCACTGGCATAATTTTATAATGTAGCCAACATCAATGTTGTGCTGGTGGTGCCTCTGGCTTCACTTTATGGAAGCTACGTTTTTAAAGTTCAAGTCTGGTGATAGCCGATGTAGGTTTGAGTTTCTAGGTTAGGAGCTCTCTCTGGACAGCCTTGGAGAAAACGTGGATTGTGGGTTTTGTAATTCTAGACCTAGCATCAAGTTAGTTTGCATAATTAGAGGTTCAAGAACAGCCCTAAGCAGAGGACAAGTTGTACACTGTCCTTGAGAAGTAGCCACAGATAGCACTGAAGTTGGAGGCACATCACTAAGCTGAAGTTTTTCTTTCTTTTATGCTTGGGCAAGAGAATGATCATGTAACAGTATAACATTGGCTTATTTTAGCTATGAATTACTATTTCTTCATTACTTCAGACCATAGCTTAATGAGTTTTATGTCTGGGAGCCAAGAACCAACCCATTCATCATTCATTTTAACTGCTTCTCATTCTCTCTCTGATCAACAGTTTTAGCTTATTATGAATAATCAGGACTTCAATAATTATGGAAATTTTATGAGCTTGCCCTGGTTTTAAGGTGCTTCAGTTTCAACTTACCCAAACAGAGGTCAGAGGTTGCTTGACTCATTCAGAGAGATTACCTGTGAGTAGAGCATGTAAAATCTGGTCCTGTATCCTGTAGATGAAGTGCGGTATGGAAGAAGGAGAGGGTTATACCCATGAAGAGTTTCATATGCATGACAAGCTTTTTTGTCAGAATGACGGGGAAAAAGAAATCCAATTTCCAAAATTTCCAATCAGTGCTAAGTCAGTGATTACCACTGATAATGGGGAACTGATTTTTGTCTGCCAGATGTGGTTGTTGGTTCTTTACGAAATGCTCTTTTTAAATACACATTTGGGTATGTTGTTTGCTGTGGGGCTCTCTTTCACCTCAGAGAACTCTGTCCTACCCATCACCTGAATGTCCACAGGAGAAATAGGGAGCTGCTCACAAAGTTAGCATAGCTCCAGTGGGGTAGCTGCAGGGTTTCACAGGGAGCAAGTGTATGAAGAGGACCAGGAAGCATAAAATCAGGTACATCTCTAGCTGTCAGCCACAAGCACTTGATGAGATGAAGAAGTGAGTGAAGTCACATATGTCTCCATCAGAACAAGGAGAATACTAGTTGGGAGCTGTGATTATGCCTCTCAGGTTCCTCAGCTACTCAGTGGGAAAAAACATTTGCACAGTGCAGGTATTATCTAGGCCTTTATGTCATGAGGCAGAAACTATTCATTAAAATATCTGCAAATACTCCAAAGACCTGTACTTTGTATTAGTTCTGTGCTTTAATCCTTCTGATTTTGAGCATATCCTTTCAGTAACATTCAGAGGAGGGCTAACTTTATGATTATCTCAGCTATGCTACATTTTTGTTTCTTGTTTGCAGATGTTAGTTTAATGATACTGAACAAAATTCTTGAATTTACATCCTCATAATTTTGAAAGGATAACTGACATTCAAATAGGAAACTATTTGTTTCTATGTTGTTTTATTAATCAATTTTCTTTTGGTTAATGTCTTTTATAATTACAGCATGATCAAATTTACTTCTTGTTGCTTGAATTTCTTCCTGATTTGAAGGTAGGCTATTTGGACAGTAAAGTTCAGTGTTGAATGTACTGGGACCTGATCAGGAGGCATTGTCATGCATTCCTCAGTCTACATCAATAACAATCGCAACATTCACTTCAACAGAAGTGGGGTTATTTTAATTATTTAAGTTGTATATTGAACCTTTATGAATTGGATTACACAAAATATAGCCATCAATATCAACTGTGATTTTTTCTTGTAAGAAAAATTTGAAAAAATCATGGAAGGCAGGTATTGAAAATGAGATGTAAGATGCACGTAAAGTTCAGCTGGAATGTTTTATCCAAATGTCTCACTCATTGCTGCTCATTTGTACGTTTTGAAAATAATTACATATTCAACTCTTGAAAGTGTGTCTATTTAAAAACCAAAATTACAAATATATAAAGAATGCTCTGATATTAGATTCTTTTCTTTATTGTTTTCATTTGCTGGGTTTTAATCAATCCAATACAAATAGTGTGGTATGTCTGTATAAACTTACATACTTAACTTTTGGCATTCCTCCATGTAATAAACTGCATTTGCCTGGGAAGGATAACCTAGATTATGAAACCCAGGGGCTGGTTGTTGTATAAGTGTGCTGTGTGCAATTTTGAACTTGTGTTCAAGGCAAAAGACCTGAGAAGTTAATGAAGAGGGAACTAATCTTCTCTCATGGTCACTTGATAGGGATCATGGACTTCAGGTTTTGTGGAGATAGAATAAAAAAAGATCTTTGCTGATACGTGGCCGTAAGGCTGAAATGCTTTTATTCTCTAGAGAGCCAGAACTCATTTGCAACTTCCCCTCATTTAAACTCAAGACACTTCAGTTTCCTGTTTAGTTTGTATCTAAGTGGATTTTCTTTTATATTGTAGATAGTTGTTTGTGTATTTTTTGCTGAGGGTTATTATTTTTTCCTTTAGCTGCTGTCTTGGGAATTGCCTGAACAGTGTTGCTTTGTTGGAAAGGATTATGCAGTACCTTGGCTAGGGAATCCCAGAGGAAGCAGATACCATATAAAATGAAAACACAATGTCCCCAGGTTGCTACTTCCTGAGTCTTTTAGCAGTGATCTACTTGAAGTAACCTTGTGGGAGAATAAAGTTTTAGTGGTTCTTAATATCTGCAGCACTACTTGCAATGACAGAACATGGAGAATCTCTGTCCCTGTTAGTGGGACAATCATAGTGAATCTTTGAGTCTGGCACCCAGACCATGCTCATGGTCATATAATTTTTCTGTGTTTGTTGCATTGATTTCCTCCATCAGTCTGTAGACCAGCGCAAGTTTGTTTACATTCCCTTTGTGGCCTTCACTAGTTTTTTGTTTAGCAAAGCACCTGTGAGACTATAAAATTTTTCTGAAGACATAAGTCTTCAACTTTGACCTGGAATTCCTGGTGGAATGAGGAAGACTTCATTAACTAAACTGCCTCATGTTACCTGGCTTCAGAGAAAAGGCTGTGCTCCTTTCAAGTCAAGTAAAAGCCTCCCGTGCCTGCTGCTGTGTCACTTGTAGTGGGTTTTTCTAGTATATTAGCTCTTTTAAGCTCTGTTTTTTTCCTAGAAGAGAAAAAACTTCCTGGCAGAATTCTGTTTTCATAGATCACATAGCCATTTCTTAGGGAAGCTTTGTGGACAGGAATGGCAAAGATTGCACAGTGTATCATAAGTGTTTCTTTCTGTAAAGGAAAGAAGCTGAACTGGCTCAGAGGTTTGTGTTTCAAAATACAACAGGTGAGTATGGTGCTAGGCAATGATCAGGAGGAGGAACAACTAGTTAGTTGCTTCTCACTGAGATAATAGTTTTTTGCCTTTCCAAGTCTAAACTCACCTGCATCTCATTTGATGGCTGATGTACATAGCAGTGCAAGAAACAGAAATCTTGGCCAGTATACATTTCATTTGGACTCCTTATGGGGCACACCATTGATATATTTGTGTTTAACTCAATTCTAGAGAAATGAGCAACCAGTCTTGTTTTGTGACGAACTAACAATTGCATGTATTGCATATGTACATGCCTTGTAGTTGTGAGGAACAGCTCCAGGCAGGCCAACAGCAGGGAAAAGTTGCTAAAAAGCTAAAGTGAAATATGGAGAGGAGCTCACATGTTCTCTTCAACCTCTAAGCAAGTGCCATCACACAAGTGTTCAGACAGGAAAAATGGTTAAATATGGTTAAAAAATGTTAATTCTGGAAAAATGTAGTCTATTGCCAGAAAAAGAACATCATCCTCTCTGGATTCCCTAGTTGTTTTTTTTTTTATAGTAGATCTGAACTAATATTTTGTTATGTCTCTGCATATGCAGTGGGGAAAAAAGCTAGAGGATGTAGGCACATGAGACGGAAAGAACATCATTTGGAGAGAGAAGAAGAAAGAAAACTGACCCCCGGGCCATTTTGAGAGTTTGAAATTTGTTACTGAGCTCAGTATATTGACCCAGGATGGAGAATTCTGCAAACTATAAATCTGGTTTCCCCAAAAAGCATGCCTCTCAAATCCCCTGCATCCGCTGAGGGCCTCTTAGTAATGTCGTAAAAAATCTGTTTTCCAGAGTGATTTGATTCCCATAGCCATGGGCAAAGGCGCCCAAGCAGCTCTTGTTTGATTAAAAAGCTGAATTGTTTGCTGGTAACTGTAAACACAAACAGCTGTTTTCTGAAACACAAAAATGAGAGCCAGATTGGTACTTCTGCTGTAGGACAGAGTTCTAAACAACTCACTAGCTATCTGGGAATATTTTCTTTGGGAAAATAATTGGAGTCTATGTTAAATGCTGAATATAACATGTATGTATTTAGCTCACCTTCACTCTGCCCTGATTATTTTTAATGCAAGCTGATCAATCTTAGAGCAGAACAAAAGAGTCCTAGTTTGTTCCAGGGACTTGAAAATACAATTAAAAGGAAAAACCTTGCAGGAACAGTCAATGCTGCCTATTTTGTGTTTTGTCATGACTTTGCATTGGGCTGGGGAAGGAGGAAGACGTTACTGGGGACCTTATGCTGGCCTCACTTCACTTAAATGATTCTCCTTATACTGGTTTTGTTGATTTTTATGATCATGCTTTTCTACCTGCAGAGTACATAAGTAGTGTATAACTGTACTCGGGGATGTGGTCTCCTGGGTTCCAATGTTTATATTTAATCTGTTTTAGTGTTCTTTGGCACTAGTTAATCTGAAGGTTATGGACTGTCTTTCCCATGTCACTGTGTAGCTACTGTGCTTAGCAAATATTATTCCATAGATTGTGCAATCATTTTGATTAACTTTGCTGTGTGTAGGTGCTTATTGAAATGACTATCAGCAAGATAAATATAAAACATTAGACAATTCTCTATCTGAGACTACTAAAGGCTGTGTATAATCCTGTTTATTAGTTCATTACTTTCTGTTCATGTTATTTTTTTTCCTTTCACTCTGAATGGATAGTGAAAACCACTTGTGTAATTGTTGTTTGCCAAGAATAGGGAACATGAAAAGCAGTATGTAAAGCCCAGTTTTATTACAGAGATTTAACTTCCCATTTCTCAGATGCTAACTAATACCTCTGTACTGTGGTTAGTTTCCTAAGCTCTCAGATACAGTCCCTGTGACACTTACGCATTTATTATATATTGGCATTGCTTTCAAATGCACACAAGTCTTTTTCAGAAGTATTTTGACATTACAGGACTAGGCATCTGGAGACCTGGCTTCTGTACATGGCTTTACCATCAACTTCCTGAAGGACTTAAGCAAAGTTTGAAAGTGGGGTTTTTTATACAATTACATTGGATAGTGCATAATCCTGTTCTGGGGAATAACAAATGTCAGTACAAATCTGTGCTGCTTTGTGGACTTTGCTCTCCCCTGATGGATTGTGAACTAGGGCTGTTGAGGGCTCTTCCAGCTTTTCACTTTCCTTGCTACATGACTCTGTGTCCTGGATACATTTTACTACCTTTAATCCAAGTTTTGTTAGTTTGAATGTGTTTAGCTGTTGGCCAGCTATAAGGGCAGTGCTTCTCTCCCATCTCTATTTTTCCCTCCACAGTGTAACCTGTGGGTTATAACTACCCCAAAGCTGTCTTTCTGCTGATTCCCCTTTTATGTGCACTGTGGATAATGCAGCTTTTCTAGAGAGACCGCAATACTTGATTCATTGCTGTTGTAAGAACTGTCAAAATCTCGTGACAGAAGCGGAAAATTTTGTTGACATTGGGAAGAGAGGTGGCTAGAGCTATAGTCCGGGTTCCAGCTGTAGGGGGATTTCTATTAACTAAAAAGGGATTCAGAACCTTATACAGAGCTGTTTTTATGAATTTAAAATAATTAAGAACAGTTTTGTTTAGCCCTGGGTATTTCCTGAATGCCTTTGCAGTCAGACAGTGTAGTGCTGGGCTTAAAAGCCTGTCTTCAGCTTGAGCTGTATTAAACAAAATAGCCAAAGAGAATTTTTCATGGAAAAGGATATTAACATTTTTTTAAAAGTATGTTACAGTTAGTGTTGGTGTTAATAAAGCAGCGATATACTTTTTAATTGCAAATATCATGTATTTTAGAGTTGTCTATGAAAAAAAATCCTTGCATATGCAATTTTCTCCATGCACTACTCAAGTGTCTGAGCATGTCCTAAATCTTTAAATACAGAAATAAAGTTAGTGATAATACTCTTTTCTTTTTCAGCCTGTAAAGAAGATGGTTATTTTAAAGGTGATTTGCTGCATGAACTTTCGGGTGTTGTCATTAGAGGTTTTGAAGAAATTCAGTGAAAACTAAGTTGAATGTTGTCTATAGTTCTGAGATTAGTTATATCCGTGCTATTCTCTGTGTCCAAGAGACAGTTTCCTCCTTGGTGCAGCCAGGAGCATCCTCTTTAGCTCTGGCAGCCTGGTCTGGCTTTTGGCACTGCACAGAGATGATTACTCCCACAGTGTTGACTGATATCCAAAATATCAAGGCAGAAATCTTGAATCAGATGCTGAGTGGAAAACTGAGTTAGGAGAAATTTAGATTCCTGAACTAATGGACTTCCCAAAGGTGCTGGACTTCACATCTTGGTAGAATTTAGCCTGATCAAAAATACTAGCCTTGTTCTTTAGAGCAGAGTTGAATATAATAGAGGATGGTGTTCTATTTATGTATAAAAGACTGAAGATTGATCTGATGAGTGGAAGGAAGGTTATGAGAAGCAAGCAAAAAAAGAAGAGACCAGAAAGAATAAATGAGGGTGTTTTGTATTCAAAGTACTATGGGGAGTGCATGTACTTGTGTACTGTGTAACTCACCTTTGCATCTCCCAGTATTTCTCATAACCAGAAACTCAGTAAAGGACATGGGATAAGCATTGACTGGCTACAGATACTTTTCTTCTACACCAATCTTTTCTGTCCCTTTTTCCCAGTGTTTCATTTACTTGTTTGTTTCTCTTTTGTTTGTTCCTGTCCACCCTTTTTCCAAGTGAAGCAGGATATTTTTTGTTCCTTATTAATGGTATGAAAAAGTACAAATGAAAAGCAGAAGGTCTGAACCATACCTTCAACCCTTAAGCTTGAGTAACCAGCCAGGTGGAAAAACCCCTTGTGCTGGTGGGGAAGGGTATCTTGCTCTCTCTGCTGAGATTCCAGTTTTGTTGCTGACTGGGCTGCAGCAGGAGCTGCATGGAGGCATGTGAAACACCTCCATGCTGTGCACTGGGATGTTGGGTGGGGATGTTGTTGGAAAACCAGAGAGTGAGGATGCTGGCCCTCCCATGGAACCCCCTCCCTCTCCCCCTTCCTTTTCTTTTGCAGTTGCACACAGCGCTGTGGCGCGGAGGTCATTTGTTTCCCACAGCTTCACAGATTACTGTAGCAGAAAGGGAGACAATGGTCCCTTACAAGGGATGATGTGAGGCCTTCTTTCATCTCTAATAAGCCCCTTCATTTGCACTGTGAGGCCTGTTGTGTGTTTGTGTGCGTGCACAGTTCCAGTGTGAACTACTTTGCAGCTTCCGCTGATATAAAGCAACCAGGCTTTTTGTTTTGTTTTTCAAATGGACAACTTCGGCATGTTACAGTCTGAGGTGGGTTTTCTGTTCAGTGCAAGCTCATCAGGAGACATCCCTCCTTCTTTTCACATAACTTTTAAAATCCAGGGCCCATCTGGTCAACATTGGTCATCAGAAAGACTGAACTCGAAAGAAGGAAAGGAGCGGAGCAACTGTCCTTAGCTCCCCTGTGCCGACCACAAGCTCTGCCTATTGTTGTGCTTGGGCATGGTTGCTGACTGACCATGTCACGAGAGCTCTGTGAGAACCCTGGCAAAGCAACAGACTGTCCCATCACAGAATCTGCAAGCAGAGGGGAAATTTGAGACCTTTTTCTTCTCCATTTTCCTGCCATAATGAGTAGAAAAGGAAAGGGCACAAACAGTATGATGAAATTTTAAGGACCAAGAGTTTGGAGCAGTGGTTCTTCTAGTCTGAGATACCATTTTTACCATGTCTTCTGCCTGATCCTTTGAAATCCCACTCTTCGAGCCACACTCTTCAGTCTGGAGAACTTTCCTGGCTACATGAAGTAGGAAATTTTTAGCTGCCTTCCATGCAGCAGAAAGTTTGTGCTCCAGTGGTTCTCCTCTGTCTAAGCCTGGATTCTTGGACTAGGAAAGTAGGTTCATGCTGGTCATGAAGTTTTTCCTACTTTGTCCCCTTGCTTAGCCTGGACAGCCTCTTACTGCAGTTGATTCAAAGGGCTCTCTGTGAAGCCCTGTTCAAATTCAGTGCAGGCTTATCTTAGGAAAGGGCTTTGGTAGTCCAGGCCTGCTAAGGCTTTGTGTCTTTTGAATACAGTATTACTTTGGCCAAGAGAAAGAAAGTCCATCTTCTCACTTCTCTGTTTGGCTGTTGCACTTCTTGGCTACTTAACATCATTCAGCCTCATGTTTTCACCCCAGCATCCCTGGATGGTGTAATGGTCCTAGTATCAACCTTGAGACCTGGCCTCTCTTTCCTTAGCTTACACAGGTTATCTGTTTAGTATAGCACAGCCTGGAAAAGACATCAAAGTACACTAAGAAACAGGCAAAACTGACAGACTCAGATTTCAGCTATACACTACTTCATGGTTTTCTCCACAGAACAAGTATTTTATATTACAACAGGTATTTCACTGAGTCTGACTCTGAACAATTTTGAGCAAAATTCAAGACCAATTTCTCAAAAACGTGAGACGAAGAAACAGTAAATCAGATGATTCCAGGCCTTTTAGAGACTCCTTGGCATTTATAAGCTGGACAGCTGAGGGATCAGTATGCAGACCCATTTCCTAGCACTATCCATATGAAAATGAACCACTTTTTTGGAACTTCCAAATACATAAGATAGAGCAAGTGTTAAATTGTCTTCAGAACAATGTTTAGTTGATTTTAGTGGCCAGTGCATTGCTTTGGCAACTGGAAGACACTCCACAGTAATACAGCAGTTTGGTCTCTGAGATAGTGGGAATTTTAGGGAAAAATACAGGTTAAACTTTGTTGTAAAGGGAGAAATGGACAGTCTTTGGAGAAAGGGTGTCTTCCTGCTGGCTCATAAAAATGAGTGTCCATCATTAGTTTCAGACAGATACAGAACACTGATGGATACATGAAGGTAGCATGAAGCATTAAGCATAAATGTGTTTGCTTGTCTTCAGTTTTGGTAGATGATGTGCAACAGTTGAATGTTTGCTCTGGAGGAGAAGTGGTATGTCTAAGACAAATAAAACTTTTCTGAGTTCTTCAAACATTTATATTTTCATCTTCCCTGGACTTGCAAGGAAGATGCCACAGTAATGGAATTGTAACTTGTGGTCTAATTTCACCATGATATCTGTAAATATGTCCCTTTCTTCTGCTCAAATGATGTTGCATAACTTCTTGCAACAGGTATTGTCTTACGGAATATATCACTTAACCTTTTTACTTGCCTGAGCAGAAGAACACCAAATGCACTTCTTTTCGGGGGATGCTTCCACGGCAAGGATCTAGTTATTTCACTACTTGTGAAATCAATTAAACTGTGAATTAATTAAACTGCTTGTTGATATGAAGCACATACCTCTCTAACAGAAGTAAAGAGAAGTGGAAAAAAGGGCAATAAGCCACAGTTATTTTAATTTCATTAATAGCTGGGGTTACAGAGCTCAGCTAACAGGGATTTTAAATTGCTATGGCTATACTATCTTTCTTTCAGTGTAAAGATCCAGCAAGTCTTGTGCACTCCATCTGAGAACACAGGTTATTGTTTGCTTTTAAGGTGAAGTGGAGAAAAGTCTTGAAACTTGAGGATCTCCCGTGAGTATTAAGAGGTATTTCTGAGAATATGAAGAGGTATTTAGTGACAGTGTACTAGAGTTTCCAGCTGATCTCCACAGCCCTGTTAAAGCATGAAAACATCCTCCTGAAGAATTCAGAGCTGATAAAGGAAGACTACAAAAACCTCCACAGTGAATTTTACAAAATATGATCAACACAATGTAATAAAAAACTATCAGAAACTTTTTTAAAATTAGTATAGTTCATGGAGTACAGGTGCAGTACATAAAGACACCTTTGCTCTGTGAAGTTTCAAGGAGCCTTGAAAGAGAATCTTGTGGAGTCTTTACCTATTGTGCTTTTCAGCTGACATGCTAGCATAAGGAAACCATTAGAATTGCTTAGAGCTGTCTATAAATTATGTGGTCTCACCTGAGAGACCTCTGGACTTTGAGTAGATGAGAGGTAAGAGATATGATGCCTTCTGGATCAGTACTCGATTCATTTTTTTGTGATATTGTTATTCTATCTGAGTCCAATTTTCTCATATTTAAAATACACTGTTTTAATAGCTCTAGAAAGTCTTTCCTGTGGCTTCCTTACATTACCTGGAGTGCAGTATGCTCATTGCTTTATGCTGCCCTGTCTCCTTCTCATGATGCTTTGCCAGCTTCAGACAGTTAACCATTCCCTGCAGTCACAGGCTCAGCCATCCCCACCCCGCTCCATTTCCTGCCACTGACCCCATTTCAGCCTTGGCTCCCCTCTCTAATTTTTGTTCTCTCTCCTCCCTTCCCTTTCCACTGGCATATCTTCTTCCTTAAGCCATGCAAAAGTAAAGTAAGAGGATTATTGTGTAAAATACTCATTCCTAGGTAGTAACTGGCTATTAGCTATACTTTCGAGAGCAATGAAATGTTCACAGTGCAAAGTTAAATGGTAATGTGGATGCTTTAAAAACTGGATTACAAAGGGGGAAAAATGAACCCGCTTTTAATGAGAGGGCCAGAGATATAGCTGGGACAAGAACTTAAACACAGGACAGCAACTTAATTTCTTTTTCCCTTTATGCGTTGGAGTGGCATCTACAGACAAACAAAATCCTCCCATTAGGGTGTTTCTATTTAAGCCATCCAACAGTCCCCTTCAATGAGGACGTGTTTATTCTGAGCAGGGTGCGTGATTCATCACCCTTGGGAGATGAGGCAAGGTTTGGTGCTGATCTCAGACAATTTATCTCCCCTTGCACCCCGCCCTCCCCCTCTTCCCCCCCCCAAATATGTGAAGCAGTTTTGTACTAGGGAACTGCATCAC
>NW_024581727.1:0-23389 GCF_017639235.1 Corvus kubaryi
CCGGGCGGCAGGCAGGTGCCCGGCACGGCTCCTGTCCCATTCAGCACTTTGCCATTCCCTCCCCGGTTTCCTTCGGGCGGGAGAGCCCGGCTCAAATATCAGAGCCAGCCCTCCCGAGGAGCGCAGGAACTGACATCAGCCGCCCCAGGCTTTTAACCCCTTCCTGGGCTCGGCGGCGAGGCAGGTGGGGCGGGCAGCGCCGGGTGCCGGGGCGGCCCGGGGCACAAGAGTGGCAGCCGCGCTCTGCCGCGGGCGGGGACATCCCCCTCTCCGCCCACCCGGCACCCTCAGGGAGTGCCACCGAGTTTGCTGAGATTTCCCTTGCAGTCGTCTCCCAGCCGTCAGAGCTGATGTTACCCAAAGTGTCCCCAGATCACCAGGGCAGCGGCGTTTTCCGTGGAGAAGGTGGGCAAGGAGCTGGTACCCACAGAAGCACGCTGTCCTTGCCGCCACTGCAGCTCTGAGGGGCTGGTGTTTCGTCTGAGGCTCCAGGTGGAGCACCCTTTGCTGGTTGTAGGCAGACCCAGGGCATGAGGTTGATGCCAGGACAGAGATGAAAACCAAACTAGTGTAATGGTCTCCTGGCCAGAGGACACCAACCTGCACCATGTACTTTGGCCATGTCTCACATAAAATGGCTTAAACAAACAGGTCCGGAGCCTCAAGCATTTCTAATGATAGCTGCCAGCACACAAAATATGTTATTCAGGCATCAGGCCATCACTTACTGAGCTACTTTACATGCAGCAATGCCTTATATGAATATATAGGTGACCTATAGGAATATATTGCCTGTGTTATACCAAGACCTGGTGATATCTCACTGCCTCGGGAGGCTGGGCACTGGCAGCAAGAGTGGGCACACAGTGTGCTGCTGGCTGCTGCCCTCTGCCCTAGCCACTCCCTGACACCCCAGGCTGGCCAAGCCCACACTCTCTCCCTTTGTGTTGAGCAGGCCAGGGTGTGCAAATGGAAGTGAAAGGGACTGAAAACAAGTGAGGGTGGCAGGATGAAATGCCCCCAGAGATTTGTGCCTCAGACCAGTGTGTGTCAAAGAAAAAGGCCTGTTGTTCTGGTTCAGGTTTAGCAACTGCTTGTTACTCATTCCATTATCAGGCACATTACTTCCATCAGAGGTACTTTTAAAACGTCTATATGAGGCTCCCCTCAGTGGAGATAACAACAGGCATGCTGACGTGCATCCTTCAGGCCATTTTTCATGGACCTTTCACATGGCTTGCTTTGCTGCCATGAAAGTTGGTCTCATCTTGAGAAAGTGAGTCTGGCTTGTTGGGGAAGGGCTGCACCAGAATGGTATCTTGAGTGATTATAAGAGATCCATGTGTGCTCTGAAACTGTACTTTGGCACCTGTTGAGACTACTCATGCAAAACAGGGCAGTCTGAAATAAGCAGGCTTCAACAATCTACAAAGGAAGCACACAGGGGAACTGAACAAAATTATCTCCTAGTACGATAAGCAACACTATTCACTAGATATGGTTCAACAAGATCTTAGGAGTTGTTATCTGGCTCATGGATACTGCCTTGTTCGAGATCTGCTGTTTATTAAGCTTTCATTGTAAACTCTTTCCTCACATTGATAGTGTGCTTTCACTGATGTCTCGGCAGAGAAACATTGGGTACCAAATCACTTACGATGCAAAAATTAAAAGACTGATGTGATTAAGTGGTTAAAATATAAAAAAATAACTGAAAACATAAGGTCAAGATTTGGACACTGGAGTGAATAAAGGCAGACTCTGAAATCTACACCTCATTATCCAAATAAGTAGTCAGATTTCCAAAGACTTGGAGGACCCTGCAGTTCCCTAAAGATGGTATCGCTTTTTATTTCTCATTTGTTTCCAGTTCCATGTGAATTTGGTTGAATGAAGCTGCCTGTTCCTAGCTAAGAGACAAAGCATGCATTACAGAGATGGTTCAGGCAGAGAGGAGGATAGCACTACACAGGGATGGCTGGAGAGCCAGCTGGAGATAGGCAAAGAACTGAAAAGAAGAGGCCTCCTTGTGAGGAGCTCTCCCATTTGGACAGCTGAGCAGGGACAGCCAGGAATACAAGCTGGATGTTGGGACAGCATCACCCAAGGAGATTTCTCCAGCAATTCCCCGTGGAAAGGACTCCAGTTGCCTACAGTCTGTATGCTGTGTGTGAGTCTGTATTAATCATTATGCCCAGTGATCAAGGAGTTGCAAAAAATAACCAGAAACAGCACAGTTTGTGCCTCCCTATAGGTATTTCAGAAAGCAAAATGTAGCTTCATGCTTTACAGAGTCCACTCCTGAACTGAGGCTGGCCAAAGAGAAAGTGAGAAAAGGAGCTATTCCCTTCATGCTCCCATCCTCTTCTTGCTCCTTTCAACCACAGCATGCAAGCACAATATTTCTTCATCTGAATTTTATAAGGTATTTTTAATCTTCCCTTAAAAGCACTGGTCAAGTTCTCTCATTTGCACCAGCAAAGCCAACAGGATCATACCACCCACTGAAATGTCAATATCTGGCCTTGTGTTTTTCCCAGGCAACAAAGCTTGACTGCCAGGACATTCCTCAGCCACTGAACTTTATACGAAGTACCTCCCTAAGAATTGCCTGTGCACACCTTGCTTTAACCCCTGGAGGCCCAGAACCACATTAGCATTCACATAACAATGTTCTGCCATGTATTTAATGCAATTATTCTTCAAAGCTATGCCTCCTTATATCTTCTGTCACTTCTGTTAAAGTATTTAACAAAATTATTATTAAAAAAAAAATCATGGTTTCCATTAAATGATACAAATAGAAAAGTAGTTTTGACTTCAGAAGGAGAAGGTTGTAAGAACAACCAGTAATATCTCATTGTTCCCAAATTATTTCCCTTGGCAGTTGCCTTTAATATGGCTGCTCAAGCACTGTATGTCAGGTCTTTCCAATTTGCAGACAAATCATTCAGCAAAAAGTAAAATTTACTATAAACAGCAAATATATTATTGACAAAACAAACTCTCTGGCTGATCCAAGAGAACTAGCTTGGCACTGCTAGACTATACTGTTAGATTATCGTTATCACAACGCAAGCACAGGCTGCTTTGTTGAGAGGACCATATCCAAGATAACTAAACAGAAGGACAAAGAGATAAATGAGGTATCAGAAGATGAGAGCAGAATAAACTCTTTCTCTTAGTAAGCAAAGTTGTCATAGTTCTGCAGGTGGGAGAGAGCATTATGTTCCAGACACAATGCTGCTGAAAACTTACAAAAGGGGCAAGGACACCAGCCAGACCAAAAGTCCGTATGTCAGAGCCCCACTGAAAGCTCAGTCCTATGTGGGAAAAAACTTGCATGAAAACAAAACAGTACCTTGAAACACCTGTTTGAGGTACTTCTTGCTCTTGACAAGCGGCTTAGGCTTCATGTTGTCATTCTATAAATTCCACCTGTTAGAGGCTTAAAAAGGTTGAAAATGGCCTTTGTGCCTAGTTCCCTTACTCTCTGTCTTCTGGATTTGGAGTGTGCTGACAGACACAACACAGAGTTGCAATCCCCTGCCTTTCTTCTCTTCTAATCAGCAATGACAAGTTCATGCAGCATTAAAATAAGAGACTGGCAGCTGTGCATCACCTTGCTGCATAAACCAGTTGCTTGTGGGAGGACCCAGTGGGAGGGCCAGGAAACCATTGCCCTCCAGTACCTTGTCAGCTGTTTTTGATCATGTCATGGTCATCTTGTCACACTTCACACACAGACGCTATTCAAGCCAAAACTTGAGCAAGAACATATGTTTTATATATACAGTCTTGACTGGCACAGAGCAAAACAATGGAGAATTCCCATTTTCCTTAGGGAGTCATCCCAGGGGCAACTCAAGTGTTATTCTCAGTATTAATAGCTCTTGCTTTGTTTCATCTCTGGTTTTCTCCAGTTTCAACTTCTAAGTACCAGATTTCACTATGTCTTTTTCCAATAGGTTAAGAAGTCATCAACTATCATTAAAGTAGCCAGTGATAAAAAACTTAACTTTCTCTTCTATAAAAATACACAAATATAACATCTCTCGCAATAATTTATATTTTCTAATGCTTGTATTCCCATAGGTTTATCTAGATCATAGATTAGACAACTGGAGCTTAAAATGTTAATTTGGGATTGTTATCAGCATTCTGGTGTGTGCCTGTTCAACTCCCATTTCAGAGCGGGGAAGAAAGGAGGATGGTATGTGGGAGTCTTCAAGCTGAGGACAAGGAAAACAGTCCTTGCAAATGTATTTGTTTTGTGTGGTCTTTTTGCGTCTGGCACTGGCTGGTATACAGCCCATAAGGTTCCCATGTACCACAGCATACTGAATCTGTTTCTGAGTCCACAGGCTACAGCTGTAACTGCTGTGCAAGTGGTGCTGCACATGATGCATGTCACAGGTAAACTGTGTCAAGCCACATGCTGCAAGTTCACAGACAGAGCTGGCTCAACAGCACTTGCAAAAACAAATTTTGCTGCCCTTAGGATGAGAGGCCTGGCTGCTCCTGCCAATGAGAAGGAGGTATAGAAGAGGGTGCTGGAGCTGTGACAAAGTACTGGAAGGAATCAGGAAGAGCCCTGGAGAGTTGGACCTGCTGCTCTAGCAGCCCCTGTGCTGCGAGAGAGGGCCACGTCTGCTGCTGCAAGGGACAGTTCATATCTCTCAGACTTTCCCTGAATGGCAGGAACAGGTCTTTCCTCCCAGGGGGAGGGAAGCTCAGGCAAAGTAGGCAATAGCCTGTGGTAATTCACAGGTACCCTGTGAAATGCCAGGAAAATACCTATTTACAGAGTTGTCTCTGGAAGCTCAATGCAAAAATCTGCACCAAAGAGATCCAAACAACATGGGGAGCAGGGAACCAATTCAATTATAGATTACTGATTTGAATTCAAGCCAAGTAAAAGAAATACCCACTGGTCAGCTACCCTTTGACAAGCAGCAGCAGCAGCAGTGACAGCTGTATGGACAGACTGGTCATCTCAGCCCCATTCTTAAACATTGTCTATCTGAGCGGCATATTTATTAGGGGAGAGTGCTGAGGAGGCAGTAGTGTGTGCTGCAGGTCACCAGAGGAGCTCCATGGAGCATAGACCCCTATTACTGCTGCTGTTCATTACAGTTCTGCATCCACCCATCACTGAAAATGGCTTCTCAGCACAAAAACTCAGATCATAAGAGATCATGGAAACTCATGTCTGATCCTCACTAGACTTGTCAAAAGAGCTGCTGGACAGGAGAGGTTTGGATAGGCTAGCAGAAGGTGATGTCCTTGTCCATGGAAGAGCTGGAGGAAAATACTATTTCCAGGCTTGTTATATCAATACTTCTAGTAAAGAGCAAAGTAGGTCCCAGCTTGCCCTCTGTTTGGGTGCTGATCTAAGAACTTTGGCATGGGCGCCTAGGGCAGCTCTGTGGTCAGAGCAGGAGAGGCTGCACCAGACAGCCTCTGATGGAGAATCCCTGCCCTTCCACAACCAGCACGGTCGCCTGTACTGGCTGGGAGCGAGGGAGAGAAGACACTAGTAAGAGATGGGCCAAGTCTGTGGGAAGGGTTTTGGCTGCCTTCCCAGTATTGCACTGAAGTTATGCCTACAGCTGCCAGATGTCAGGATGGGGTGTGGAGAAGAACACGGTTCCCTGCCATAGGACTCCTACTTGCAGAGCTTTTGTTGCTGAAACCAGCATGCAGGCTGTCCTCCATGGGTGCAGGAGGGGTTAGCTGGAGAGGTTTTTGGCTCTGTTCCTGGTCTCACACCAGAGCCAGGCACACAGTTCCCAGATGTTTGTGATCTTTGCTCTGGGATCTTTCAGACTTTTCAAGCCATTGTGTAAAGGGAGGAATTACTACACTTCCACATGGAGGGTGGAAATGTCCAGAGCCCCTGCAGAGATCCCTCTGCCTGCTTCTCTCAGGAGGGGTCATCTCCAGGTGAGCAGCGTTGGAGAGGGCTCCATCTCTACATGAATGAGATCCCCAGACAATGCACTTTCAGAACAGTGGCTGTTGAGCTTCCCTGGCATGACTCTGTTTCTGGCAGTTTCCATGGTGATCCACAAAACCAGCACAGCTCTCTTTGGGACAGCAAATAATACAGCATGATACTGTGTGTGCCTGGGGAGGGGATAACAATTCTACTTTTATATTGTCAACTGAGTTCTAGTGTCAGTCCTGGGGCTTGCCCTCTCCCTTCCTGAGCTGGCAAGGAAAACATTTCTGTACCCTTCCCCAAAGGGCTCAAAGCAGTAGCTGCCACTTGTAGATGTTACAAGTTGCCATAAGCAGGTTCAAATGATATTGCAAATTGGCTTTTATGGACAACACTGGCAAGTGATGTCAGCAGACAGCCCAAGCAAGCAGTGTCTGATAGTACCTTGACTGCTTGGGATTGGTGGGAAGTGCTGATGAGGAGCTCAGGATGTATCACAACATGGCCCAGCATACAAGCACATACGCAGGTATGACATACCTGTCAATCTAAAGAGAAAACCTGCACTCTGCCCTCTCTCCTGCCTTGTCTCAAAGCACATGGACAAAATATCAAACTTTTATCCTTGGTCATAGTTGAAAACTATTCATGGGCAAGGAACCATTCAGTCTTACCACCACAGTACCATGCCACCAAGACTTCACCCTCTGCTCTCAAGGTCTCACCCTACCCTCTTCTTCATTACAGAAGTGGCAAGTGTTACTGAGCACACTCTTCCCCACGCAGTTTGAAGGTGCCTGCCTGCCTGATACCCACCTACCCCTTTGCATGTAGCAACAATTGCCAAACAGCACAGCTGCCAGGATGAAAGGACATGCAGGGAATGGGTGGATGGGTAGTTTCCTGATCTGCATCATTTTCGTGATGCAGCTTAAGATTTCCAGAAAATTCTGGAGGAGGGGAGGGGTAAAAATTATAGAGGATAATATGGCTTTCAAACACAGCCAACATGCATCTTAAAAAGGAAACCTAATTTTGTGTGCCTCCACCTCTGGGCAAGATGTTCTTGGCTTGGTTTCAAAGGTGCTGGGAAACTCAAGGGTTGGGTTTCTCTGAAAACCAGCCCCAGGGTACCTGCAACAGGGTGACCTGGAAAAGGTGCCAACTTTGAAAATGTTATCTTAATTTTAAATTTTTTTTTCATTTTATAATTTCCTATCAATGATCTCCCCCTGGGAGGCTCAGAGATTGATCCAGAACTTGTCTTTCACTCTATGCACTGCCTGAGGCAGCAATCCTTGTAAGAGAAATGGCACCTTAGCTGTAGATTTAGATGGTGCTTGGCTTTCATTGCACTGACTGCTGTGATGTAAGAGTCTCCCACCCATTTCCTCATGCTGCACTCCCTTGCCCAGAGTCCTGTGGGTCCACAAGGGAGCTTCTGAAGCCAAGGCCACTGCTCAGCCTCTCCCTCTGTCCGTGATTGCCTCCCCTGATCTGGGGCAGCCCTGTAACCTCAGTTATGGTGTAGAGGTGTAACCTCAGTCCTGGTGTAGAGGTGTTCTGTGTCTCCTTGCTCCCTCAGAAGCCCGTGCCAGGGTGCAGCAGTAGACAGACAGCCAATTAAAATAGCTCCAGCAGCTCCAACACAAAACTCAGTTACGGCCTTCTGCAAAGGATGTCACAAGTAATATTTACTTATTTGTTTAATTAGTGTTAATTGCACACAGTAGGAGGTCAGAACTCTGCCTGCAAATGCTCAGTTGGCTGTGAAGTGTGAGTTCTCCAGCCATTCTAGAAATTCCAGTCAAGGAGCAGGAGAAGGAGGGGGATTTGCATTTGGTGTCACAGTGTCAGCTTCATTCACAGCAGATGAATGAAACTCTGGGAATTTTTTTTCTGGACCAGAAGGAGGAAGAGAACAAGAAGTATAGGAAGTTCATCCAGAGAGCCACCAAGAGGGTTAATGGGCACCTTGAGCCCCCTCTGCACCAGAGATCTTGGCACACCTTCCTGGCTGCACAGGAGGGGCCTCCAGAGGCAGGCATGGGCACCCGTGTCCCACATACAAGGGCTTGCTCTAGGTATCTAAACTGGGGGGCGGGGGGGCGTGTGGGGTGTTTAATTCAACCTTTTCGTTTTGGGGTTTTCTTTTGGTCAGAAGTGTCTTCCCATTCGTAAAATATACTGATAATACTGTATATCCGTGTTTGCATTTCTGTGCAGTAACGTGCCCAGCGCGCACACACGTTCCTTGCTGTCCGTGTGAGCGCGCACGGCCAGCCTGGCACGGCGCGAGTGTCCCGCACAGTCCCGCTCGGCCCGCGCTCCGCTGCCGCTGTGCTCCGGCGCCGCCTGGTGGCGGGAGGCGGCGCGGCGGCGGCGCTCCGCCCGGCAGCTGTGATTCCAGGCTTTGGTCTATCAACGGGACCCCCCAAAACCCAGTGTCCTGAGAGTGGGCGACGCTTTTGGCCGGTGTCTGCCTTACCAGGGAATCAAACTTCCCAGCGGGAAAGTCAGGCATCACCGTCTGACAGACATAAACACGACCTCTGCTAATTAAAATGATAGAGGTCTTTCCTCATCTGGAATAAGTAGAAACCTTGGATCAGACGAACACCCAGGCCGTTTCTAAGGACCATTATGGGGCTACAGCTCTGTGGAGAAAGGGAGTATGAACGGCCATAATTTGTTATGGGCTCCTGTTGGAGGGGTGCTAAGACTTAGCTCAAACCATGTCGCTGAGACATTGGATGCGCATGCTAACATATAACCCTGACTCAGTAGGCACTTGGGTAATTATTCCTAAAAAGCACGTAAGCATTGGATTGTTTTGCCAGATAAATATATGGGACTGTGTACGGAAGTAGGAAAAAGTGTTCCTAAGTCAATGAATACATGCGTTAGCTATGTTCAGTTCAGCCATTAGTTCAAAGAACTATTTTCTCTTTGGTCAAAATCTGCAAAATCCTTAAGACTTTTTTCCCCTAATATTCATTAAATTTGGACCACTTTCACTCTTAAAACATGTCAAAATTCAAGCCTGCTGTTTCTGTAGAAACTGCTTGTCTCCTCTCAGCCTTGGTTTTTTTCTCATAAGGGCAAATTGACATGAGTCATTACCATTTATATTTTCTCAAAGATTATTTAGCTTCTCTGAAGACATCACAGAAATAAAAAGCCATATAGTAAACCTTTCATAAATTAAGAATTTTAACAAAATATTATTGTGCTGGATCAAAATTATGTCATGCTTCTAATGAGCAAAAGTAATGCCACCATTACTGCAAGGAGGAGTTGCTTTTGCTTTTAAATCTAGGAGAGCTTCAGAGCATGAACTGCTGGCTTTACATTCCCTCTGCAAAGCAGTGTGCAGCCATACGGAAATGCAGGGTACTGACTCCAGATTTCTGTAGTCTTGTCTGAAATCAGTGCCCACAGTGTTCTGTCTGGGCTTAGGTTTAGGTTTAAGGTAAGCCTGCTGCCATAAAAAGTATTCTGTGAGTAGTAGCCATGTAGGCATAAGAGAGGATTCAGGACATTGTCCACCAATTTTCCTGCGCAGGTTCA
Organism: Corvus kubaryi; assembly: GCF_017639235.1. NCBI lineage: Eukaryota > Metazoa > Chordata > Aves > Passeriformes > Corvidae > Corvus > Corvus kubaryi. Next base: position 9,515 of record NW_024581727.1, read on the forward strand.
GGCAACATACCCCTGCTTGCAAGAGGTTATGCTCACATGGATTTGTGACTGGGTCATATCTTACCACCTCTGCGGAAGAGACAGCAGGTTTTGGATAGCAGCAGCTGTGTTACTCCTGAAAGCTCATATTTGGTCCTCCAAGAGACCAAAATCTCTGGGAAGTGTCCTGAATTTCCAGTAGCTGCTTACATCATTATCACAAAATCGATCACAGATGGCGCTTTTGATGCTGGCAGGTTGGAAAAAATAATCTCTTGGCTTATATCCTGAACACATTTGATCTGGACCGACTTGGTGGGATCATGACAGCCCATCATCTTGTTACTAGAACAGAAACACTTTCCTGACTGCAACAAACATTTGGGCAAGGATGAACGCTTCCCTTTAAATAGCAAACTTCAGCCTTAAATAGTTACACTTTGCCCTTGCTGTTTGGCTCTGTTGCATGCCAAAGACTTAGCTCTTGGCAACGTGAAATCCCATCCTAATTAGCTGCTGTTTAACAATACCACTTTGTACCACTCTCAGAATGCCAAGCTCCTTCTATTCTGGGGCTACAGAGGAGGGGAGCATTTCATAACAAGCCCCATGCAGTTCAAGACTCTTTTTTTTTTTTTTTTTAATGGAAAGTAACCCTGTATGCTAACCCTGAGCCACTCTGTATTAGTCAAAGTGACACTCAAGAAATTAAACCAAACATAGCCTGGAGAATCACTTGAAGAAAGCATCAAGACCCATGTACCTTCCTAGAATAAAAAATATACCAGATGACACATGCAGCTCTGCCCACCATAAATGCCAATGGCTAATGATGATCATTCAAGTATGTGGGTTAGCACTTGGTCCTTTTTTATGCTATTACAAATACTTTCTCTACCTCACAGCATAGTCCCTGGATCCAAGTCTGTTTCCTGGAGCTATCTCAGAATACGTAGAATGACAAGGCAAAGTTGGGGTTTTTTTCAGCCTTTCAAGAAAGCTTGTTACATTCTGTTTCACTTACTATCCTTGAAATTTTGACCTATTTTCCATCTCACAAACTTACTCCCAATGATAACATTATTCACAATAATGAAGACTGTATGATAACCCTAAATAGGTCTCTTTGCTTTGAATTCTAATATTTTGTGGTTACATAGAAATCTGTCATTTTCTGTACAATGCAAAATTGTGCAACCCATGTGTTCACATTCTTTAAAGGAAGGCTTTTTATCTTTTAAAGCGAACAGAAGAACCCCTTCTTGAAATGGCTTTGGTGCCTCTTTAAAGGAAAAACTCTGCTATCATATGGCAGACTCCAACAACTGCAGGTAAGTATAAAGCAACCTGGAAAAAAAACTTTCCTCAAAAAGCTTTGTTGAGACAAACCTAAGGCTGCAGGTCTGAGTCACTGTAAATTGGATTGGGATTGGTCCTGTAATATAATATCCAGCAAAGCTTCATTTTTCAGATCCCAGTGCCATTAAAGGCCTGGAGTCAGGGACTGAAATTTGTTGAGGTAATTCCAGCATGTTTTGGTTTTTCAAAATCAATGGGTGTCCCTATGAAGCATACATCAGTACATCCCTTGATCTGCTCCATGGGGATGCAGACAGCTCTGCAGAACTATTATGTTTTCCTCAGATGACAATGCTAAAAGACCATGTGCTTAGCCAGCTATGGGGTCTGAATAAGGGCTAGTTGGTGGAGGTTGCTTCCAGATAAGATTGTTGGAAATTATTAAGCGTCATGGAGAAACTGGTATTAGTTTCTGTCAGTGACAGAGTTAGTATTTGTTACTCAGGCTGGTAACAGGTACTTTTAAAAATTATTACCTTTGGATACACAGATATCAGCATGGACAAGAACGACAGAGAACTGCTCAGACACTTTAAAAAAAATTTCTGTAGGTAATTTTCTTTCCTTCTCTCATCCAGCAGGTGGGAGGAGATCAACACAAACAGTGAAAGGGAGGGTTACTGGGTGTATTGTTCCCTGGGGACGCCTGATTTGCTTGTGCAAAACGTAGGGCATATCCAGTTGCTCTAATTTTCATACAACTTTCCATCAGCCTCAGGGAACATGACAGTGCCCTTTTTTACTCTCTTGGAAAGAAAGGAGTTGGATGTCACAGTGTCCACATATTCATGGGTCACAACAAAGGGACACAGGAAACCCAGCAGCGCCTGCTACACCTTGGGGTTGCCAGCCTTGGGGTTACAGGCCTTCTGTCAGCAGGTGGGGGCAGCTTGGACATTGACTTGTCTACCTGCATCTTTCACTGGTTGTGTGCACATCAGTTTTAGACATTTCTAAGGTTAACTCTAAACACAGCTTCTTGGGAATTCCAGAAGACGCTGTTCTGCTATGCCAAAAATGCCCTAAAAAAAGATAATCAGCCCATGCCTAGTGAAGCTGCTCTGCCAGAAAGTGTTAATTTGACTGCTGAGATGCCCACCTGGTAATGAGCTTTGTTCTTTTTTCCTTATCCTGATCATGGCGCAAGGGCAGTGAGAATACAGGACCTGTAAAAATTGGGGGAAACGTTGTAGAGACCTCTTGTAAGGAAAAAGCAAGGAACACCCCAGTCTGACTATGAAAGTGGGGATTGTGATTTCCTAGTTTATCCAAGTTTTACTTGTGACACAGCGATGTTTGCAAGTAAGTAAGAGCTAAATGTTCACAGAATTATGAGCACATAAATGTTTTATAGTCAGTGCAATACAATTAGTAGTGTTGGCTCATGCACGGCATTATGCTAGAGAAACAGCTTATTTCAGGAAGATGTACTATTTCTTTGTCCTCTGGTCTTATTAGGGGGGTTGAGGAGAACATCAATTGATGGTGAAGTCTGTACCTCTGAGACAGGCTAATAAAGAATTAGTCTTAATTGCTTGTATTAGGATAGACATCCCTTAAGAAAAAAGCCTACTGAAAATGTAGCTGACTCCAAATGGATTTTATAAAGTGATATCATCTTTGGCTGTGTTAACGTATAATAGAATATTTCTCCTTAATAGCATGCCCAATGTTACAACAAAATTTAAAATGGCTTTGAACTAAAAAGCAACTATGGATTTTTTTTTCTGAAGAAGTGAAATTCAGTCCTGACACTTTTACTCTCAAATACCCCTTCTATTAGTCTGTATTTTTCCTTTGGAAGTATATAAAAGAGATCATTTAGTTCCCATTTGCAAAGACAACTACGAAAAAAACTTTTGAAAGCATTTGGTCTCACAGGTGTGACACAGGTCAAATTATGAAAGTGAGATTTACTTATGAATCAGAGCCTATCTGGGCTTCTTTCTGACTCTCATTTGACCAGTTCAGGATCTGTCTCATGTAGTTAGGATGTTATGAAACAGAATGTACCTAGTTTAACCATCAGTTTGGGAATATTTTGCCTGACTTCAGCTACCCAGGAGTCAAGAAATGAGCCTGAACTACTTCTGGCTCCATCTATCATCAGTGAGGACAGGGAAACTTGATTAATCTCCTTAGGATGGAGTGCATCATCATGCAGAAGTACCCAGTTCTCACGACTGAATAAGCAGTGAATTGCAGCCGTACTGTTAAGAACCGGATCAGTCCGTAGACGAAGAGTCACAATTAATTTTGCAGATGACTTTTACAGCTGACCTCAGAGGTCCAACAGGACCTTTGCTCACATTCAGCTCACGTGATCTGGTTCTGTGCTTATATTTCTGAGGTTGATTTCTCATGACCAGCATCAGTTATATTAATTATAACTGAGAGCTCTGCAGAGAGCTCTGCAGGATGACTGGGATTATTTGGTATCTGGAACATAATTTCTGATCTCTTCCGGAATAGAAAGTTCTATAGATCTCTGGACTGAATATTGTTAAGGCATTCATAGTCAGTGTAAAACATTTGATAATTTTAAGTTACAATTTGACAGAAAATCTAATTTCTTTTGGACTTATCATGAGCTAAACATTCTACAGGATTATGTATTTACTTAATCTCATTAAATTCTTAATGAAAAACCTTCTTAACAACTTTCCAAAATGAAGAAATACTCTTTAGACAATATTATGGTCATCCCTACGTAGTCTATGCTGGGGCAATACCTACTGATGGGGAACTTTGCTGTATAAGATATAGATGAATATTTGATGAAGTAGTTATTTATTTAGCAGACTGTAGAGAGACAGTCTTTTTCATCTGACTCTTTTTAGTCATCAAAAAGATTTGGGACCATTTAGCTCTTATCCTCCATGAGCCACTGACATTTGTTGGGCTCATGTGTTTACTGTGGGACTGCTACCAGGAGAGCGACAAGATCTGAAAACAGAGGAAGGAAAGGAAAGAGCTACTTTTTACAATAGTGCAGTAACTCCCCTGTGCATCACTTTAATGTGTTCTTCATCATATGCATGTATATGGCAGATGAAATAGATGATGAGATTAGGTGGCTGCTTGTCCAGGCTTCTGGATATTCTTCAGTCCTGTGTGATGAACTTCAAACTTCTCTAGGCCTGAGGCTATCCGGTTGAATGGGAAAAATATTCCTATGTAATGCATTCTGAAAGTGACATAACAAAAATAAGGTAACAGTGAAATATCAGCTAATGTATTCAGTGAAGACTGCAAAAGGACTCTTTTGCTGGTGAAACTGTTGTATAACTCATATATTCATTGTTAAGAATAGTATTAATTTATGTTAATTCTTAAGAAAGTCATTCTTGTATTCACTGCTGAGGAGAAAATTAATTGAACCAGCATTCTGAAAACTGGTGCAATAATTTATACAGTAAAATTTCTTGGTTTAGTTTGTCTCCAATGAAAAAGTGAGTAAAAAATCAGTATGAGAAGGAGACTGCAAAAAGAGGGTATCTCTCTCTTAGGTACAACCTCCCAGTATTTTGGAATTATTAGTAACTCAGATGCACAGGTACTTTAATGCATAATGGCCTAATTCACTAAATAATAAGAAAACAAAACATACCATTGTAGAAGAGGAGTCTCTCAGAGACCACTGAATCAGATTAGAGAATAGGACAAAACACATTAAAGCTGAGGAAGGAAAAATCAGACAGAAAAACATGGCAGATAACTGCAAGCTGTTTAAAAGTCACTGGATTTTAAAAAATCCCAATTTCATAAGCCTAGTAGAAAACAATATTGTTTTAAATACCACCCTGGATCAATGTATGAAGTGAAGGCATAGTTAGAAAAGAAAAAGCCTACAAAGCAAATAGATAAAATGGGAAATATTTAGCAATCAATATAAATTGGAAGTTACATAATATAAAAATAGACAAAATAAAAAGACAACAGAGGAAAATCATTGGCTGGCAGGCCTTTAAGACAATAAAATGAGTTAAGAGTGTATTAAGAACAACAGAAGTCTTAACAAGGGTACATGCTGCTGCTCGATGCAGATGAGGAAATGATAAAGTTGCAGAAAAGGCAAATATTCCAGACATATTTCTGTTCTGCATTTGAAAAGAAGAAAGATGATGCACTTATATCACATGGGCTAATGAAAAATTTTCCACTCTGTCAGTGACCAGGAGGAATGTAAATTATGTATGGGGGGTAAATATTTTAAATTCAGCAGGTCTGGATGGCTTACATGGGAATACTGATAAAGCTTATTTAACTGATCTCTATTTCATAAATCCTCTAACAGCAAGGAAATAGCAGAATACTAAAGGAGTGTCTGTTCTATGGCAAAATTAAAAAAAAAAAGGCAAAGTCAATAATCACAATAGATGCGCACTAGCAAGGCTAACAGCATTTCATGGAAAAAAATATTAACTGATAGAGAATTCTTTGATAAAGAATAAGAAAATCTAGGGATGTATTTTCCAGCATCACAATACTCTTGATAAAAACCTAATACAAAAAAAAAAAAAAAAAAAAAAAAGAATAATTTAACCCCCCCTGCCACGAGCAAGAAGATGACTAGAGATGCTCTCAAAATTCTTTCTAGCCCTACCTTCTGTGGTTCTATGAAGATGTAACATGGTAACCAACAGAAAGTCCTGACTGGACAAGACTGAATACATGTATGCGTTGCAAATCCTGCTTGATTTTATTTCTTAAATTGTTTTTTCACTGAATCAGGAGCAACACTTTACATTTACCTGGATGACTCCCATTCTCTCAGAAATACACAGGACACAGGATGGTTGAAGCATAAGGAAAACAGTCCAGCCAAGTTTGTCTGCTGGACATAGGAAAAAAAGAAAGCCATGTCACCTGTGATTTGCAAAAGCCATGGAAGTAGTATTAGGATGAATTTTAGATTCAGTGCTATTCAGTATTTCCATCATTGCCCTAGAAGTAATTAGAAACTCACTGCTGATAAAATATGCAGGTATTGGGAAGCCTGGTGGAATGGCAATGATGAGGGGAAAGCATTTATATAGGGCAGACTGGATCACCTTCATATTCAAGCAAAAAGCCTTTTACTACAGCCAAATGCAAAATTATGCATGTGGGAACCAGATAGGAGATCAGGAGATGTGTAATCAGAAACTCTACCCTGGAAAAAACAGCCCTCTGAAAAGGATCAGGATCATCAAGAGTATGGAGCAGTTTCACTCCAGTGAGATACTATGGCAAAAAGGGTGAAATCAATCCTTGAATGCATAAAAACACAGGAATAGTGAATACCAGTACCAGGTTGCTGTTCTTCCCTTTGTGGCACTCATTAAACTAATCATATGCAGGATATTTATTTTCAAAGGTTGCTGAAAAGCTGGGGAAGGTGCAAAGGGAGCTTGGTAATTATTCAAGATCTAAAGAAAATGCCTTATTGTAGAAACCTTTCAGTGCTCAACCTGCCTGACTTACTGAAAAGGAGATTACTTGATTTATGGCTTGATTAATGAATTGGTACTGTTGGAGGCATAAAATACTAGCAGGAAAGGGCTCTGAGCAGACTAAATTGTACTGAGGACTGAGTGGAGGAACTATTAAGCCAGACAAATTCAAGTGAAGAATGAGACACAGAAAATGATTACCCACTAGAACAAGCTAATGTGGTGAATTCTTCATCTCCTTATGTCTTCATCAAAATTAGACATTTTTTATTGGCCTACAGCCAACTGCAAATTGTCAAGCATGAGTTGTAGCTTTTAATACTGGAATGTATCCATGAAAATTAACGGTCTGTGATATCTAAGAGGTCATTCTAGGTGACAGGAATCCCTGAGATCCACTGCATTTTAGGAGAGATATATATTTATTTATTACTATGATTACGTCAAGAAACAGTAGATAAACATGCAACTTTCTCTCTGTTTGGACCTTTAAGTACAATTTAATGATAACATAACATCATAGCTGATGATGGAAACTGGAGGACTGTAAAAGTCCATGACTGCTTTTCTCTCTTTAGATATTCCAGTATATGGTCACTTTACCAGGTGGAGTGGCGTAATACAAAGGAAATATAATTTGCTGGGTGAGTTCCTTTCTCTTTCTTTGTTCCTCTATCTAGAAATGTCCTTGGCTGTGACAGGCACCTATGATAACTAAGTAACCTGGCCTCATCTTAGATGCTTTTGTTATTCAAAAAGCTCCTGACCTGTAGAATGTTCTTGAGCAACTCATTGTGGATATTTGAAACATGAAAGTAGAGTCAAGCCATGATTTTTATCTCTGAATCATTTTATGTATTCCTTTGACACATCCACTTTCCACATCATTTCAAATCTCAGAGGAACACTTTCAATTTCATTCCTATTATGTAATTTCTCTCAACTGTCTTCATTTATTTTTGTTTTTATATTATAAACCTTGTCTTTTCCATCACTTCCCCTTATCCATTCCCCTCTACTCCCTGGTTTATTATCACTACTTGACTGATGTTTGAGAAATACATTGTAAGTGACTTGGAGCAGACACTTGTCATTTTACTGTTGATCAGAGCACTTCGCACACGTCACGTCGTATAAATAAAAACTATGGTTCCAGAAATATTTAGTGTCTCAGATATATTTTGCAGTATAATATGTAACAGAGACACTTTATGAGAAAGAATTATTTATTATAATTATCCCATCTCTGGCACTGATATTCAAAAGCATTTTAGGTAAATCATGTGTGATCTCTGTTCTCTGTCTCAGTTTCTTAGCTAGCTCAGAGTTACAAGATGTGTCAGTCAAGTTGTTTGCCATTCTAGAAACTCTTCAAATGTAACACCTCTTCGCTTATCATGTTTTGTATTGGCTTGTCTCAAAGCCTTCTAGCAAAGGAAATGTGTTCCCTTTTTTACAGCTGGGGAAACAGAAAAACAGAGAGGTGAATTTCAGGGCATTGGGAAGGCCTGAAGCATGTCTGTGAGTACAACCCAAGCCTCCAAGCCTCCAGTCTCCTGCCGTTTTTAATGGGAAACACATGTCCCCAAAACAGATTCTTGGAGCAAGTTGGACTGGACATGTGCAGGTTTGTAAAGTGGCTTGCCTCTCCTCAAAACTATGTTTGCATTTTGCTGAACTTGGCAAAATAACAGAAAACAGAGTTGCCACCAAACCCTTCAGGATCTCTAATTTTCATGTATATAATGTTTGCTTTGCTTCTGCCCTTGAATCTAGAGTAGAAACCATGAAGGATTCTTTTTACTTATTTTCATTAAAAATTCAAGCAAATACAGGCTAACTTAGTCAAACATCAATCACACCTCAGGTAAATCTTGCCTGCTGCTTGTTCTAGAAATCCCAGGCTGCTCTGTTCCAAAGGACCTGTCTGGCATCTAATCCACATGAAGGCAAACATGGCAGAAGGTAACGGAGGACACTAGTGCTCTGCTGAGCAATTTTTCCGTCAGTCCAAAGAGGTGATCCCTGAACATTCCAGGCAATACTCACAAGCTTTGACAATCTCTGTGAAATAATGTCTTACTAACATCTTTTCCCATGGATACCTTGAACAGGAACATCCATGGAGAGGGCTTTCCTAAACAGGGAAATGCTTTGCTGCATGGCACTTTGGTCACATGTCTTAGGAGTAAAAGTTTCCTATTTGCAGTGTTAATTTCAGAGCCAAGCTCTTACCAAGCCAAAAGGCATGGCAGGTATCTGTTACAGAAAAATGCTTTGAAGGAAAGAAAAGCTAAATACTAATGTAAGCTTTACTATTATAATCTATATCTAAAGGAAAGAAAAAGTTCTGAGTAAGGAAATGATTTCAGCAGTCACAGAGAGAAAGGCTAGAGTTTTCAAAAACAGCTCTGGCTTCCTTGGGGATTGCTGTCTAGCCTTCAACGTTTTGAATCTGATCCCAAGGACAGCACCTTACTGACAGAGATTGGCACATGCACCGTTAGAAGAACAAATGTTTAAATGGCTTCAATTTTGGGCAGAGATAAGTTAAGAACCTTCATGGGCTCAACTTCTGCCTCTATCCATTTGTGAATCAAGTACTTTTTCAGGAGTGATGAATATGGGGCTAGTGTCTGAGCCATACAAAAAACCCAAGCCCCTGATAATGCGAAAGAAAGAGAGGAGCCATCACTCCAGGGAGTCTCCTCCACCTTGAAGGAATCATGTTTGAAAATTTCCTTCACGTTTTCTTCAAAAAACTCAGCAAATCCATGCAGGTATTTTTTCTACCTGTACCACAAGGAAAAAGAGACAAAGAAAGCAATTCATGGTATTGCATGAAGACCTATGCAAGCTGATCTGAGACAGTACATGACTTGTGGTATTCTTCAAAATCCACTTCTTACTTCAAGGATTTGAATAACATTTGTCACCACAGTGGCTGGGGTCACTTCAGGCAAAAAAAAAATTAGTTCCTTCTTTAATTTCCTTGCAAGCTTAAAGATTGCTCTTTGTTCCTCAGTTTCCTGTCAGAGAAGCCCATGTTTTGGATGTACATCCATGGGCGGGGGGGGGGTGTATTAAATAAACACAGAGCATCTATGCTTTATTCTATACACCCAGGGAGATGAAATTCCCAATTTCCAATTGTGGGGCCTTCTCAGGAAAACAGGACAGAAAGAGCCAAACTTCCCCAAGGAGGGAAAAATCCTGACTCCATCTTGAGAGGTTTTAAACAATTGTGATGAAGTGTTTCATGATAGGTGTTTCCTTCAGAGCACTAGCTGGGCTGTGTAGAGAATGGGGAGTGTTATAAGGTAAGATTCTAATTTCATTTGCTGCAGAACCCGTTAGCATGTAGAAAGTGAATCAGGAAATTAGGCTAAGGATGACGTAATAATCCTGGCAGTTAAACCCTGCTCTGGAAACATGGATCCCATTCCTCATCAGTTCCTATGCAATGTCAGAGAACTCACTTGGACTAAACTGGTAAAACTAATTTCCAGGTGCTCCTTTTTCAAGACCAGGATTGGATTTACAGAAGGATGAGCATCCACTGGATTAAACTGGAATTTAAATAAGGAGCTGTATAAAATAAAACTCTCTGGGGAAAGAGACATGCTATGAACCTCAAATTTAGGATTCCTTTTAACTGAAACATGTCTGCACTTCAAAGCCCAGTCTGCAGAGCGAGATCTTACCTTACTGGGAATGACTACGGTGGCAGTGATATTTGTGATGTACTCTGATACCAGTGTAATGACCACATTAAAGTGTTCCTCAAGACATAAGTAGGTTTTTTTAAAAAATGTAACAATGTGCCACAGATAAAACACAAATTGCAGTGAGGGATTAAGCTCTGTCCGTCACAGAATAGATGAGTGAGGAACCAGTCTGGGTATTGCTGCACAGCACTCCTTACCATGTACAGACACAGGAGTACAGCAGCAAACAAATATGATTATGCTACTTTCTAAGACATTTCCATACAGTCAGGAGTTATGCTAGACCCAAATGAAGAAACCCTTCCAGAAACAAACAGGGTGATGCAGAAACATCTGAACTGGTTTTGGGCATATACAGGAACTAGATCAGGTGTTATATATGATCTATGCTATTTCAGAAACAGGCAGCACACACATGAAGGGATTATGAGACCATTAATAAGATCAGCTGCATTCCCTGTGACTGTTTACAGGTGGCTGCAGAGAGACTAGAGAACCCTTACGTCACCACAAATTCTTTTCATCTTGGAGCCAGCCTCCTGTGCACAAGCCTGGATGCTCTGCAAAGAATGGTGTTTGCTCCCAGCACCAGGCCTTGGAGAGCTCAAGCTTCCTTGTGAATGCCTGACAAAAGGGCAATTCTAGAAATTGTTTCGCCTTTGTCCCCAATTGTCATCCTACTCCCACTTTCACTGTATTATAATCTCAACTTTTTTTTCCTCTCTTCCATTACTACCTCAGGCTGAAAGAAGCAAGGCTGGACAGAGTAATAACAGCTCTTCTGGACCAGCTAATGCAGCTGGGGAGAGCTGAACAAGCTCTCAGGTGTACAGCACCACCATCAGGTGCTTGCTCTGACATTTCTCCCTCCTGCCTGTCCCTCAACACAGTACTGTGTCTTCATTACCCTCACCCTGCTTCACTGCCTCCTCCTTCCTTTCTTCTCATTCTGGGAGCCCTCTCCTTTATCCTTACCTCCTCCTTCCTCTCTCTGCATGATGTGACTAGACAGGAGAATGCAGATTTATGTATTCCCTACACGCGCTTCTCATTTTTTCCGGTCCATCTTTGGCTGTTGATTTCTCCTTCTTGTAGGTGAGTATTTCTCAGCTCTCTTCTTCCTCTCTCTTTGACCTTTCCTCTGCTCCTTGTAAGGCATTCTCTTCTCTCATGCTGTGAAACATTCATGCTATCTCATACTGTGAAATGATCTCTCTCACGCTCTCTCGACTATATCTCTAGCATAGTCCATGGTGCTTTTTAAAGGATGCTATTTCACAATAAATACATAAGCACTGCTTCAGGCTGCTGTCCTCTCTAACTGCCTAACTGGATATGGTATTTTAAAGGTCCTTAGAACATCAAAGATGCCTTAGCTATTTTACCATTTTCCTTCTCAGCTCTGAAATTTATATAAAGCAATTGTGGTTTTTTTTATCCAGCTTGAGGTCACCAGCACATGCAGAGCTGCCCTAGCTTGCACAGCTCGGTTGCTGAGGTAGGGCTAGCTGTGCATTATTCTCCATTTCCCCTTTAAAACGCTCCATCTTTCTGCATCTCCAGCTCTCACAGTGAGATTGTGCGATCAGGTGACTCGGTGACAGGCTGGTTTGCTGCATTGTGGCATCCTCGGAGCAGCTACAGAGGTTTGTACACAGAACTCCCCGGGCGAGCGCCGAGGGAACGCCAGCCAGCAGCCCGGGCACTCCTGGGTTACGCGGCGGCTTTGGTGTGTGCGGCATCTGCTGGCCCTGCAGGTCTGGGGCTGAAGGAGCAGCCTCTCAGGAGAATACCTGCCTTTAACAGAGTCACTGCAGCCAGACATCTTGAGAATCCTTCATTATAATTGCTTCGGGGCCTGTACAGATCCGATGTTGCCTCATTATTGGGACTATTTATTATTGAAACCAGAAATGCTAAGTCATTAAACAGAGGTCATAAAAACATCCTTATTCTGCTAAAAACATTAGCTCATCATTTCTGGTACTACAGAAGGTAGGAGAGACCAGGAATCCTTGTGCCTGTGAGAAAGAAAATGTGGACTGCATCAGAGGCCTGGGAAGATCAGACAAGAGCCCTAAGTCAGTAACTTAGGAAAAGCAGGTCTTAGGGCTCAAGATCAATTGCCATTTCTGCGTTTGTGTCACTTCAGGTTACCATTTGATCCCAGAATATGTTAATGTCTCTCTCTGGAAATGGACAGGACTAAAAACCTCGCTCACTTTTGTCTGAAGACTGTAAGGCGCTTCAGAGGCACTAGCCAGCTACACCTAACTAGCTGCTGTCACCTCCATTTTTTTCAGAGGGAAGCCAGAGGTACAGAGGAGGAATTTGTTTGCTTTCATTCCCTGGTTCAGGACTGCACTCTCCTGATTTCTAATGTCAAAGAAAGGCATTTTCTTCTTGTGTTTTTGTGCTGCGGAAGAGTTAATGTAGCCAGAGAAAGGATTTCAATTTATTTTTACTACCTATGCTTCAGATTTATTTTTTTACTTTTATTCCTCAGGCAGTTTTCTGAATCTGGAGAGATCCTTCTGGGTAGAAAAACACATTTTGCAGAGATTATGTTTCCCTATTTTAATACTGAAGCTGCAGACAAATACATCCTTTGATAGCTGTGTTTGGTTTCCTGCACTGCAGGGATGTCCTGTCAGCGTCCAGATCCAACAACAGGCGCATGGGGGTTACATCCCTCAGCTGGTGGGGTGTGTGTGTTTATTTGTTTTTGTTACGGATTTCTCTGGAGCAGTAAATATGAAGAACTCGTACTGCAGGCTCACCAGCCAAGGCGCGCTGTGCCACATCGTGTTCCCGGCCGGAGCCAACACTCCAGGCATCCGGGGAGCTTTCAGGGCAGGGTGTTCCCGACACTCACCTGAGTACACACCGGCCCGTACCGGCAGGGTCCGGTTCTCCGGGGGAGGCAGGTCCCTCCCCTGGGGCTCCCCCGCCGCGTTCGGGCTCTGTCCCCCGCGATGGCTCCGGGAGGGCGCGCCGGGCCGGCCCCCCCGCCTGCGGACCGAGGGAACCGGCTGCAGGCCGGCGGGAGGGCGCGGGGCCGGCGCCGCGGGGCGGGGGAGGCAGCGCGAGGCAGTGCAGAAAGAGTTAAGGGAAGGTGGCGGGGCAGGCTGGCTGTCGGGAGCGAGCATGTGCAGATTGAAACCGCATCCATACTACGGGCGAGTGTCACTGGCACACTTCACCTCCCGCCGGCCGCGGGGCACCCATGGACACCGGTGAGGACACGAGCCGCGGCCGGGCGGGGGGGCCGAGCGGCGGCACCGGGAGCTGCCCGCGGCCGCTGCCCTCACGGCCGCCCCGCGGAGGGTGCGCGCGGCCCGCGGCGGCCTCCCCGCAGCCGAGCGGCGCGGGGG